>NW_027694914.1:0-14567 GCF_054177405.1 Leptonychotes weddellii | reverse complement strand
AAGGAAGGAAGGAAAGAAAAAGATCAGAATTGTCATTGCTAAAGAAGGAAGTTTAGCAGAGAGCCAAAAACTCAAATGAAGAATGCCAGTGATGGATTTCTGAGGAAAATAATATTTAAACTGAGACCTAAAATATGAGTAGAAATAAGCCAAATAAAAAGATGGGAAGAGGGGAGTTCCATACATGGGAAAAACTTGCATAGATTCTCAAGAATAGAGCTGATGTTTTGAAGGAATCAAAAGCTGGATTAAATGGCTGGAGTGTATGAGGTCAGTAAAGGGAGACATGAGGCTGGAGAGTATAGATTGTGAAGGGCCTTGAGTTTAGACATGATCTTGAAGGCAATGGAAAGTGATTGACTTCTCATTTATTGCATTACATTTTTAAAAGATTATTATGACTGACACATGAAAAGATGCTCAACATCACTCATCATCAGGGAAATACAAATCAAAACTACAATGAGATATCACCTCACATCTGTCAGAATGGCTAAATTAACAACACAGGAAACAACAGATGTTGGCAAGGATGCAGAGAAAGGGGAACCCTCTTACACTGTTGGTGGGAATGCAAACTAGTGCAGCCGCTCTGGAAAACAGTATGGAAGTTCCTCAAAAAGTTTCAAAATGGAACTATCCTATGATCCAGCAATTGCACTACTAGCTATTTACCCAAAGGATACAAAAATACTGATTTGAAGGGATACATGCACCCTGATGTTTATAGCAACATTATCAACAATAGCCAAATTATCAATAATTCCAAATTATTATAGCCAAGCTATAATGTCCATCAACTGATGAATAGATAAAGAAGAAATGGTATGGAATATTACTCAGCCATAAAAAAGAATAAAATATGGCCATTTGCAATGACATGGATGGAGCTAGAGAGTATTAATGCTAAGCAAAATAAGTCAGTGAGAGAAAGAAAAATACCATGTGATTTCACTCATATGTATAATTTAAGAAACAAAACAGATGAACATAGGGGCGAAAGAAAGGGAAAGGCAAACCATAAAACAGACTCTTAACTAACTTAACTACAAAGAAGAAACAGAGTTGCTGGAGGGGAGGTGGGGGGGATGGATTAAATGGATGATGGGTATTAAGGAGGGCACTTGTTATGAGAAGTACTGGTTGTTGTATGTAAGTGATGAATAAGTAAATTCTACTCCTGAAAGGACAATTACACTGTATATTAACTAACTGGAATTTAAATAAAAACTTGAAACTAGAAAAAAAAGAAGAGTTCTGTGATTATCATATGGAGGGTGGATCTAAGGGATGAAAGGCTATAGAGATACAGGCACTGGTAAGACTGGGAGATTCTTTCATTATCATGGACCTAGATGATTGTGGCCTGAACTAGAAAAATGAAGAAAACAACAGGTTTGAGAAACACTTAAGTAGTCAAACAGAAGGGACATGGTAATTGATAGAAAGTAGGCAATTAAGAAGAGTTCAAGAAAAGTACTCATACTGTTGAGTTGGGCAACCAGGAGCAAGGTGGTGCTGGTCCCTGGGCTTAGCCCCAGTGAGGAATGTGGGACAAAAGAGGGTTGAATCAGAACTAGAAACCAAACCTACAAGGTTGTCTCCTTATGGATTCCATTGCACCATATTTACCTGGTTTTTCTCTTAGCACTTCTCATAGCTCCTTGTCAGTTTCATTGTAGGTTTCTTTTCATCTGTCTGACTTCCACATTTTGGAGAGCTCAGTCCCTGGACCTTTATTCTTTTCTACCTATACTCACGACAAAGATAATCCATCCACTCTCATGGCTTCAAATACCACCTATAAACTGATAATTCCCAATATCATATTTCTTGCTAAGACTTGAGCACTGAACTCCAGACACATATATCCAAATGCTGACTTGTGTCTCTACCTAGATGTCCGATGGGCAGCTCAGACAGTTATCTGAGCTTTATCCAAAACTGAATTTCTTCTTCCATCTCCACCTGTTCCTTTTCATCCTATCAAGAGGCTTCACCTATGTTCCCAAGTCCTGTCTGGTCTCTACTTCTACCCCTTCCCTTTGCAAGCAAAGGGATCACCACTGAGTAAGTAAGGAGACCACATTGGGGGCTTTGCTATAAGCCAGCAGAGTGAGGTTGGTGGCTGAACCAGTGTGGTAGAAAAGTGGGTGGTGAGCTGTGGTTGGATTGTGGATATACTTTGAACTTATGAAACATATTTCGGAGTCTTTGCATGGTCCCTTTGATTTAATGCATTCCCAGCAGATACTCCCAGGGCAAACTCCCTCACCTTCTAAAGGCCTCTAAAGGCCTCCTAATCTTATATTTCACCTTTCCCCACATTTTATATTCTTTTTGCTAATGTATTTCTTTCTCTTATCATGAGTCACTCTTTAACATTCTATATATTTTATCTACCTATAATGTGTTGTTTGTTGTACTCCTGGAACATAGTAAAAGTTCAATACATATTTGTAGAATGAAAGGGTAAATTAATTAATTCCAAAGCATCTGAGAAGGTATAGCATTTAGAAGTAATATATAGACTATCACTGCCAGGCACTCATTTCTCAGATCTTGAGGGACCATTTTGAGAGATCTACTAAGACATTTTCATACCAAGAAACTCTAGAGTGGTTCAACAAAGTCTAACAACCATTAGTAACATTTGCCATGTTAAGAATTCTGGAATAAAAATATATCCAAAATTAAGTAGAAGCTTTCTAGATAATAAAATTACATATTTTCCCCAAATGCAAGAGAATGGTTTATATATCTTCAGAAATAAAATGTCAAAACTCTTGATCCCAAAGCAAAGTAACTGCTAAGAGAAATAAAATATTTCAGCAATGATGTTTTATTTTCCGTCCATGAGACACCATTTCTCTCTCTAGCAATTCAATAGAGTGAAACAATGAAAGTACTGCCCTAGACCTATTGTATAGAGATATTTTGTATTCTAAGGACTTTGTTTAATGAAACAAATGTTTTACTGCTTACAAATGTTAAGAACTTAGACTTGGTCCAGAGACAATAAAACCATTGATGTGATACTTCATTGAATGACATGTCAAGGAAGAGTCAAGATTTTTGTGTTCGTTTCTTTTTACCAGGATTTCCTTTGCTTTCAAATAAATGTAAAAAGAGAAGAAAGTATAGAAAATATTTTTGTAATTTTAAAATCATAAAATATATGACTACAAAACACTAATTGCAAATTAAGTATATTGGGCTTACAAGACAAATATATCTGGGTGCTACTCAGGTAGTTTCTCTTTTCTATGTAGAGCACAGATAATGAGTCTCAGTTGTTTTCTGTTATACTCTATCATTTTCCAGTGATTCATAAATTATACAATACTCTGCTTAATCTTCTACACCTTCTTTTGCTTCTCTATTCTCTGTTTACACATTCTGAGTATATGTCAGCCAATATCAGCATTTTGATTATAAACAGAACGAAACTTCTTCCAAAGCCTGTTAGCGTATAGAACAACATATTTTGTAATATTTTCTTTTTTTTTCTCTCCACAAATCCATAAGCAGTATAACATTTCTTTTGCCATTGCATGAACTTGGCATTTTTAACTAGCCTGGGATTAGCTTTTCTGTGTGTTCATGAAGCATTAAAGCTTTGCTGAACAAAACAGTTCCTCTGACCTCTGCTAGAAAAATGGAATATCTTTAAGCATGCTCTTTTTATTAATGGAATTTTCCATTTGTAAATCTTTCCCTAAACCTCTTCCCCATGGCTCATGCTGTGTGACAGTGTCTAGAAAAATCATTATTTGTGTCTAGGAAAAATTTTCACATCAATAAAATCTGGGGTCACAATTAAATTATACTATATTTTGTTAATTAGTAAATAGTTTCATTAGATAATTAGTTTATTAATGCAAAATCATCAGGGTCTGGCCAACTTAGAATTAAAATGGGATCCAGATATATGTTTTACATTCCTCTCCAAGAACATGGAAATGTTAAGATTGTCATTAAGATATGAAGCATTTTAAATGGAACCAACAAAATAATCCCTTAGATATTGTGAATGAAATGAAAAAAGGATAGATGCTTAGACTGGTGAGTAAGTAAACAAAATATGTATATCTATATGGTAAAAAAGAATAAAATATTAATACATGATACAAAATGAATGAGCCTCAAAAACATTATTCATTTTTTTAACATTTTATTATTTTTTAATTTTATTTTATTATGTTATGTTCCATACATACATATTATGTATGTCACCATACATTACATCATTAGTCAAAAACATTATTCTGAGTGAAAGAAGACACAAGACATCACATATACTATGAATCCATATATATATGAAATCTTAAGAAAAGGCAATTATGTGATACATAAAGTACATTAGTGGTTGCCTGAGCTGGGCATAAGTATGGGGATTAATTATGAAGAAGCTCAAGAATCTAATTGGAGTGATGAAAATGTTCTAAAATTAGATCATGGTGATAGTTGCAAGACTCCTAACTTTGCCAAACATCTTTGAATTGTACAGTTAAAATGCATAATTTTATGCTATATAATTTATGCCTCAATAAAACTGTAAAATATATAAGTAAATAAATGCTTAGGTCTATGTACAATTAAACACCCATATGCTGTCTTTTAAGGTCATTACTCTTTACCATGACAATAGCATCCCAAAAAGTCAACCAAAAACTACCACCAAAACGTGTAAGTCCTTTAAAATATATGAAAATAGGGGCACCTGGGTGGCTCAGTCAGTTAAGCATCTGCCTTCAGCTCAGGTAATGATCTCAGGGTCCTGGGATGGAGCTCCGTGTTGGGCTCTTCACTTAGAGGGGAATCTGCTTCTCCCTCCCTCCCCCTCTCTCTCTCAAATAAATAAATAAAATCTTTAAAATAAAATAAAATATATGAAAACAATAGGAAGTAGTAGGCAACTTATCTACTCTAAGGAAAGCAAAAACCAAATAAAAAAAATAGTGGCAGTTCTCCCTGACCATGAGTTTCAGAAACCTGTTACTTTGCTGCCTAAATGCATTAATATCCTCATTTATTCTATGCCAACAAATACTAGAAACAGTCCCATTAATACTTTTTTCATATTATTTTTTCTCCAAAACCTGAGTTGAATAAACATGTATTATTCCTTCAGAAACCAAACTAGCAGTTACATCTCTTCTAAAATACCAAATGAATAAATAAATGCATTTTATACACTTGAATAAATAACACTAGCAAAATTTCCCTTCTGGTTTCAGATATCTTAGTGGAATTTGATGATTTCATAAAAATGAACTACTTTGGGGAATTGTATTCACGATTATGGATAAAGTTATATAAATATTCGAAAGACTTTTTTTTTCTTTCTGCAAATATGTTTCAGTGCTTAGTATATGGAACCATCTTTTAACAAAGCTATCTTTGTCATATCTGTGACCATTTTGAGTTTCTTTCTATACCCATTCTTAAGTATGAGTTTTATTCAGGGGTTATCTATATGTTTTCTGTTTACTTTCTTAGTATTTATGTAGAAATGTGAATATTAATATAGATAATAAGCAATTGATTTGCCTAAATATTTCATTTTCAAATTTATGCATTTTTTTAAATTTTAAATGATAGTTTAATGATAATGATAGCCATGGATCAAGTAAGCTGACTTGTATCCAAGGAGATAAAACTTGTGACTTTGCCCTTTTAAGTAGTAGCCAATAATCAACAGAAGTGCTCACATCAAAATGCACCTTGTTGGTATCAATGACTGACTTTCCCAAAATAAGTATTGAGAATATCTGTCACTTTGGTATATCATCCACTGACCAAGAATTTCAGGTTCTAAGCAGATCAGTGCTGTTCAAAGTTAAAAGTAGAAAAGATATATAATATATGAGCTACCTTTGTTATAGATTTCAAAGGCCTAAAGGATTCATGTATATATCAATAAGAATTTGAGTCTGAAAAACAGATAAACCATTTAAAACAGACACCCATCACCTAGTTCTAATTAAGCTTTGCTACATGGAGGAAGATACCTAGAATGATAAGTTCTTCTGAATTTAAAAGGGAAGTTGAAAAGTTGAATATTCATGTGAAAATTCCCAAATGTTAAATGTTGACAACTAACTCTCAAATTGTAAAACATCATAGATGACAGTATTTACCAGAGTACTGGGTCTCCTAATGGTGAACTCAATCCTTCTGCTTCACAATGCAATCTCATCCATTTTTGTACCTTACAAGATCCTTCATAGTTGAGTACCACATAAATACCCAGCTCCTACCACTGTTGCAGCCTGTCTTTTGCTTTTGCTCTTGTTGGTCCTTTGGCTTAACATATCTTCCTTTCTCATTCTTACTTAACAAACTCTGGATTTTTAAAAAATTTTTTATGAAAGCTTCCATTTATATCTCTGATACTCCTTCATTATAGCAACTATTCCTTTATTAAAGCAATATTTTTTTAAATGGCTGTCTAGTGGAAAACAGTTTCTTAATGTTCCTTGAAAGCAGGGTGCCATATGTTCTCATTTTGTGTTCACAGAATAGTAACTACATATAGTTAACACTCAAATGTTTGAAGGAATGAATGAATGAATAAATAAATTAATTGTATTAAAAAAGATAAAATTCCTACCTCAGCTCTGCTACTGATTTGTTATATAATCTTGGACAAGTCATTTCCATTGCTAGGCTTCAGTTTCCTCACCTATATAATGAATGCACTAGTCTGGATTTCCCCTGTGGTCTTCAATACTCTATTTTGATGTTAGTGAGATAGTGATAGTAATATCAATAGTAAATGAGTAGTGTCCATTATTAAATCCTTATTGTGCCCAAGGAGCTGTGATAAGTGCCTTCAACACAGTATCTCACATAATCTTCACATGATATTATAAGCTAGGTATTTTTATTCCCATTATACAGATAATAAAATATATGTTTGGAGAAATGCATTTTGTTGTCATTCATCAAACTAGAAATGCAAAGTTTATCGTCCAGTTTTCTATCACTCCTTTCTTATCAGGGGTTTGTGAATCATAATAACTGAAGTTCCTATGGTTTAAGACCTTACTTACAGTAACTGGCAAGGCTAGTGATTATCTACCCAGCCCTGTACAACACTGCATTTTTCCTACTCCAAATCACACAGAGTCATGCTCCTCAGAGTGTGGTCCATCAACAAGCAACATTGGCATCACCTGGGAACTTTCTAGCAATGTAGAATCATTATCTCCAGCCCAGACCTGCTGAATCAGAATCTGCATTTTAACAAAATACTCAGGGGATTCCCAAGCACATTAAAGTTTCAGAAGCACTGACATAGAGAAAACCTGTTCCTGGTTTATCACTAATCCTATCAATATGGAGGTAGATAAATAGGAAGTGTCTTCAAAAAGGAGGTCTTCAAAAGTGGAGAATAAGAAGATGTAAAAAGAAGTATCAGTGATGTGATCCTGAAGTCATGAGACAATATCTAAATGGCAGTTAAATTCACATTTCATAGATGACAGAATATCCATTTGTGTCCATTTCTACTTTACATAACAATGTCTCTTGATAAATTCATCTGCCAAGTTTAGCATCCAATTGTTGGTCATTTATTTTCTTTGAGAGTTGGTACTCCTATTTTACTGAAGGTTTTACTTATTGTGATTTTATCCTATAGATGGTTGGGACTCACAGTAATTGAAGTTGTATTCTCTTCAGAGACTTTAATTACAGATATTACAAAGAATCAGGGTATCTGTTTTGAAACCAAACCTTCTAGAAGTTGTTTTGTTCTTTTCTCTGTAGACACTTGTATATCCTGCATCAGTTTTAAACCATGATAACAAAAGGTCTTCAGTTGAAATCATTACTAATAATTGCCATTGTGAAGCCTGAACAGATACTTTCTTGAGTGATAACAGGACAAGAAAAGGTTAGGTGCCTCACTGTATTCAGTAACTTAGAGCAACAGGTATATGTGAACTTGAAAAAATTATCTTTCTTTTCAGTGAGCAGAATTTTTTCTCTGTTTCTTTTTCATTTGAAAAACTGGTGTCTAGCTAGCTGAGAGAGAGAGAACAATGGGGTATGCATCACCTCAGTATCATGTATTTTCGAGAAGAAATGATTCTTCTTTGTTCTTTGTCTCTTCTGGGCTAATTAGGTATATGAGAAAAAACTGCTCTTGTATAACTCTACGGTCTTTAAAAATGTTCTCAAGTGTTATGTTAAGAACCTATTTCTTTGGGGGATCATACCTCATACTTATCACTGAATTCTTCCTGGAAACAATGGAAAGGAAGAGATTTATTCAAGGGAGGTCACAGTCTTAGAGTAAGGTTGTCCCATTTATAAATATATGGATTGTGCATTCCTATTCTTTCTGCTTTATCAATAAGAAATATTGTATATGTATTTGTAAAGGATAAATCAAAGCCATATTATACTGAAATTGGCAGATAGTGTCAAGATCAGCTGGACAAAATCTAAAATAACAGTAGTTATAACTTTTGTGGATTCTAATCCTAGAGCTGATTGTTGGAAGAACATTAGTTATTTCTTGAGTATTGTTACTAGTATGTAGTCACATGGTAGGGGGAAGTTTTTAATAATATGTGTGACAAACGGGCAAGGAGAGTCTGAGACCAGACCCCCAGTTGAAACACCAGCAAAGGTTCAAAGCTGAGCTTATCCATCTCAAACATTTTCATTATCACTTAGTTTACCTGTTTCTGAGAGTGTTTTTGTGGTAAATGCTGGGAGAGTAAGTTTTCCATTCTGACTCCTTTTTCTTCAGTGAGTCCCTGTTCTTTCAATCCGATAATACTTTTTATTGCTGAGCATTAGATGGGACTCTAATCATTTATTTGTTTGCTTTGTAGCTAGGTTTCTATTTTTCTTCCTTGGCAATGTAGCTATTTAAGATCCATGAATTTTCAAAAATGATATTTTAAAATAAGAACTTGTTATATGCAAAAGCCTTCCTAGTCAGCAAGTACAGCTGACTTTTCTGAAACATTCTTCAGCAAATCTTGATATTTGCATATTTGCTCTGTCTTATGGTGATTATATACAGCTGATTCTTCCTGAAGAATAATATCATTCTTGTTTGAGTCAAAAACAGCAACAATAACAATAAACAAAACAGTTCTTACTCCTGATACACCAGTTCTTAAGTTTTTGAAGTTATTGCCTTTACCAACACCTTCCCTTGGCTCAGAAGGATATAGGTGTGTGGAATCTGAGAGTCCATCATGCAATCAAAAGTTTTGTTTCCTCACCATTCATCCCATTAAATATATAATATACATACATATATACATACATATGTATGTACATGCATATAGATATAACTGCATGCATTCATAAACAAATATCATCACTGCTGACTGTGTCCATCTGGCACTCTCCCACTTTCTCCATATATTCTACGTTGCTCTTTAAAGTTGTGTTTATAGTGAAAACCAATTATTTAAACTTGGAGTCTCTCATCCCAAACACTTTTGCCTTAAACTAGGATATTTGTTTCCTAATTTTCTACTTTCATGACACTCTGTTGACATTCTTTGCATTAAATTTATTTTTTAACACACAGTATAATGTAAAAAGGAATTCCAAATTTTAAGACAATTTACAAGAATCTGGTGGCTGTTTAAATAGTAGCTGCATCTAATCAAATGAATCAACTTAGCTCTCCACAGATTTGCCAATAAAAGCCCATCATTCATGAATTTATAGCCATAAATGTGTTTGGAATGTTGATGTTGATGTCTTATTTCAAATAAGAAAGATTATAAAATCAGAAAGGAACACAATCACAACTCTTTTAATCATGAGTCAGACATTTCCTGTGGCAATCATATTACTGTTAGTTCTCAAAGATGATGCAACTATGCACATATGCATACCTATGGTGGAGATCAAGGCAAGGAACTCTTCATCTCTTTCTGCTTTACTTCCCACTAGAATAAGAGTTACTCATTCATCTATTCATTAATATTTTTGCTTCCTGCTATGTATGATCCACTGTGTTAGCCTTTAATAAAAATACCTGCAAACTAAGCTTGAAGAACTTTTAAATAAAATTTAAAAAATAAAAATTAAAAAATTAAAAAACTGAACTCTTATGGATTAGATATACTTTTTTTTTATAAACTTTTTTTTTTAAGATTTTATTTATTTGTGAGAGAGACAATGAGAGACAGAGAGCATGAGAGGGAGGAGGGTCAGAGGGAGAAGCAGACTCCCTGCTGAGCAGGGAGCCCGATGTGGGACTCGATCCCAGGACTCCAGGATCATGACCTGAGCCGAAGGCAGTCGCTTAACCAACTGAGCCACCCAGGTGCCCCCTGGATTAGATATACTCTTGAATTTGTTAATAACTTATTCAGCAAGTGTTTATTGAGCTCTTACTAAGTATGAGACACTATGATAGACACTATGAAGAAGAGAAGGATAGGACCTCCCTTTAATTTTAAATTTTACTGTGAACAAGTAGAAAACTATACTACTTTGTAATCTAATAAGAAATCCAGCAAATTTTTAAACAGAGAATAAAAGTAAGGGGTAATCTACTTCATCTGGAGTGATAAAAGGAAGCCTCTATGAAGAGGTGACTTAGAAGCTGAGAAGTGAAGAAAAGGGGAAAGCAAAGACCAAGAAAAGAGTAACCTAGGTGCCACATTAGTTATCCACTGCTGCATAATAAATTACTTCTAAAATTATTGGCTTAAAACAGTATACATGTATTACTCATGGTTTCTGCAGGTCATTAATCTAGGCACAGCTTTGCTGGTACTTCTGATTCAATGTCTCTTCAGAGTTTGTGTTTATGTTGTTGGTCTGTGCTGTGGTTTCTGAAGGCTCTACTGGAGCAGGATTTGCTTGTAATCTCACTCACATGGATATAGTCAGAATTAGTTTGTCACCAGCTATTGGACTGAAGACTTCAGTTCTTTGGTGACTTTTGGTCAAAGACCTCCCTCAGGCCCTGCCACGTGGCCCTCTCTATAGGGCAGCTCACAACACTGCAGCTGGCTTCTCTTCCAGGAAGTAAGAAAGAGCATTCACTCTTTTATACCTAATCACTGAAGTAGCATCCCATTACTTTGCTGTGAAATAGCTTGGGATATTCTAGAAATTGTCAAGAGACCAGTGTATCTTTAAAGTGGAGGAGGGAGTCAAGAATGTATAATGAGATTGGGACAATTAATAAAAACCAGATAACTTAGGGCTGTGTGGGCCATAGTAGGAAGTTGTGAATGTAAAAGTGAGAATACCTTTCCAGAAAATCTTCCTTTAATAAAATATATAGGATTAAAAAATGAGTAAAAGAATGTTGAATATATTCAAATTTATACTTTCAGTGAACTAGAGTAGCAGTGTAACCCTGAATCCTCACACGCATACATCCAGTGATGAGGGAAGTATGAATTATGCATGTAACATTTCTCAGCTTCTCACAGTTTTCACTGGAGCCTGCATTTCAACACTGATTGCAAACGGTCCATGAATCCACCCAAAGCTAGATATGCTGAACAAAAGCTGCTGTTGCCTGGGACAACCCTAGCCTTTAAGCATGTTAGGGCATAAATTGTGTTTCTAGGAATTTTACACAGGATTTTTTTTAAACCTGTCCTTGCAAACAAAACGCTTCACATAATTTGAAGTTTCTTGTGAATTTTTCCAAGAATGTTGTTTGTAACACCACTACAGAGATGAATTTTAATGTACAATTGGAGCACATATTCACTGAGATATTTGATTCTGTAATTTATGGTATTGTTCTTTGCATAGTTGACTTTTTCTGCCATGGACACAGCTTTTTTTGGAAATTTTTCTACTTCCATAAAGTGGGTAATGGAACCTAAGTACTTGCCATATATAATAGAGTCTAGAGATTTATTAGATATAACCTGGAGAGAAAAAAATGTCAAAAAATTAAAAGAATATTCATCTATAGGGAAATGAAATGGAAAAGAGCAATAACTCCCCATAATAAGTATTTTAAAAGACATCCTACCTAAAATCATTCTATTGGAGAAGCCATTCTTTTTATCCTATCATCTAAGTTATAATAATATTTTGTTAAGTAAATCAACTTATAAAATTTTTCTTAGCTCTCTGTCTATATATCCATGCATCCATCCATGAGGAAGATGGAGGTCATATTTTAACTTTATCGTGTGCACAAATAAAATTATACCATATTTATAACTGGGAATATCATTTCATTCTAGGTCATAGATCTTTATTTTGTTCAACATTAGTGTTTGAGATATTAATTTTTTTAATATTTTATTTATTTATTTGACAGAGAGAGAGACAGCTAGAGAGGGAATACAAGCAGGGTGGGTGGGAGAGGGAGAAGCAGGCTTTCCGCCGAGCAGGGAGCCCAATGCGGGGCTCGATCCCAGGACCCTGGGATCATGACCCCAGCCAAAGGCAGACGCCCAACGACTGAGCCACCCAGGTGCCCCTCAGATATTAATTATTTTATGTGTCTTAGCAACCCATTAACAAAGAGCTAATTGAAGAACACAAAATAAGTATCAAGTTATTCCCCAAACCCCCTTTCTCAATAGTTGTATCTCCTTTTAAGAGAACATTATCTTTCTCAGAGATGGTTGAAGTGATGTATTGTGGGAAATTAAACACACCTGGCTTTTTTCCTGAATTTTCTACTTAGAAACTAAGCCCGCTCACCCCGGAAGTATTATTTAACTCTTCCCCAGATACCTTCCTAATCAACAGCAGTAGGATTCACAATTGGAAAACTCTCTTTTTTTTTTTTATGGTCCCCAAACACTGTTTTACTTGTTTAAGTATTTGTAACATTTTAGGATAGCAGGCCATAAAGAATATTTATTTTTAATCCAAAGGTAGGATTTAAAACAGACTCACTCGTAATCATCTAAAAATTTAATACTGTTAAGAATGTGGACAAATGTCTCTAGAGATATGAATTGATGTAACCTTTCAGGAGGACCATCTAGCAATAGCTCAACATTTTAAATGTGCAGACTTTTTTTATCTATTAATTCAATTTCTGGAAATTAAACATAAAGAAGGGAAAAGAATATTTCTACACAACAATAAATATAAGAATATCTATTTTAGGTGTTGTTTATAGTGATGAAAAGTGAATCTGTATGTTCATGTGTAATTGATAAAATTATAATAATAATAAATAATAGTAGACCACCTTTACTGAGTTTTTACTATATGTCAGCAATATCCTAAGCAATTTACATTTGTTACATCATTTAATTTTCTCTACATCCTAATAATAATGTAATTATCCCCATTTTTTTGGATGAAGAAGGTGAGCTGTAGAGATATTAAATACTAGCTCAAAGTTATACAACCAGTAAGTAGCAGATCTAAACATATTATAAATTCATATTATGAAATCATTAAGAAAAAGATAGGCTTGACATTTATGTACTTGCATGAAATGGTAATTAAGGATTAAAAGGCTATAGAATAATATGTTTAATATCACATTTATATAATAAATGTACTTGCATATGGGCTACAAATAAAAGGGCATCCATCAGTCTCCTATAAATTGTGGAGTATGTATCTGTTTGTTCACTCTAGTACATATCTCTAGTGTTGGCAACCAACCTACTCCCCAGCTGGCTCCCATATTTTATAAAGATGAGACTGAATTTGACATCCAGAAAAAAGCAGGTGGAGCCAGGGTGAGGGGGCAGAATAAGAGAATAAGAGGCATTATTGGCAATACTGGATTTCTAGGGTAGAGAGGAAAAATAATTTTTCCTCTACCCTTCTGGGTTCTTGGCTGAGAACGCCCCTTCTTCCCTCCCCCACTAATAAAAAGATTAACAGGAGAGGAACAAACAGAAGTTTAATAACATGTATACCTCCTGTATACATGGGAAACACCCAGGAAAATGAAGTAACTCTCCAGAATGGTCCAAGCCATCCTTAAATATCATCTCCAACTAAGGACAAAAGAAAAATATTGGGAGTTGGGGGGAAGGTCAGTAATGGGAGGTTACCAGAAAAGCAGAGTAAACAAGGGTATGCAAACTTAAGTCTGCATCCTTCATTAATAAGAGTTTCTAAAGATGCCATCACTCTCCTTTTCTGGTACAGAGAAGGATGCTCCCTTACAAGAGAGTCCCCTTGTAAATGTAAATGTCTCTCTCTCTTTTTTTTTTTAACCCCCAAGAGAATTTTTTTTACTTTTTTATTGTTATGTTAATCACCATACATTACATCATTAGTTTTTCATGTAGTGTTCCATGATTCATTGTGCATAACACCCAGTGCCCCATGCAGAACTTGCCCTCTTTAATACCCATCACCAGGCTAACCCATCCTCCCACGCCCCTCCCCTCTAGAACCCTCAGTTTGTTTTTCAGAATCCATAGTCTCTCATGGTTCGTCTCACCCTCCGATTTCCCCCCCCTTCATTCTTCCCCTCCTATTCTCTTCTTTTATTTTTTTCTTAACATATATTGCATTATTTGTTTCAGAGGTACACATCTGTGATTCAACACTCTTGCACAATTCACAGCGCTCACCATAGCACATACCCTCCCCAATGTCTATCACCCAGCCACCCC
>NW_027694913.1:0-353 GCF_054177405.1 Leptonychotes weddellii | reverse complement strand
TGAAATGGAGTGGGTGTCTTACTACCTTCTTTCTGGCTAGCTTGGTTAGTCAGTCAATTTTATGTTCCTTACAATTTTTACTTCTCATATTTATTTACTTCGTTTTAAAATAAACTCACATAAACTGAGGCAACCGGAGTATGTATCTGTTCTTGGCAATGAGTTCTTTACCCTGAGTTCTCAAAATAACTACTAGACAATGACCAATTTTTAAGATCTTCAAGAGACAACTTGATGTAGCAGAAAGATCCCTGAATCATGTTGCTGAGACCTGGATTCAAATCTCAGGTCTGCCATTTACTAGGGGTGACTCTGGAAGCCACATAATTCCTCTGTACCTGAGTTTCTTCTTC
>NW_027694912.1:0-353 GCF_054177405.1 Leptonychotes weddellii | reverse complement strand
GGGGAGGGTCAGTGGGAGAGGGAGAAGCAGACTCCCCGCTGGGCAGGGTGCCAGATGCAGGATTCAATCCCAGGACCCCGGGATCATGACCTGAGCCAAAGGTAGACGCTTAACCGACTGAGCCACCCAGGTGCCCCTAATAAAAGTTTTAAAGAAAAAAAAAAAAAGACCCTGTTTCCAAATAACACAAGTTCCAGGGATTGGACTTGATATTTTTAAGTACCCATTATTCAGCCTACTACAGGTGGTTTGCAAACATTTTCTCCCAGTCAGTAACTTGTCTTTTTATCCTCTTAACAGGACCTTTCACAGAGCAAACTTTTTTTCATTTTCATGAGGTACAATTTATCAAT
>NW_027694911.1:0-353 GCF_054177405.1 Leptonychotes weddellii | reverse complement strand
AATACAGCCAGGTATCAATAAAGGCTTATCATGGCACTGACTTAGATGCTGAGGATACAAAGATAAAAACGCACAGGGCTCTCAAAGATTTTACATCCTAGTGAGGAGAAAGAGAAGGGAAATAATGAGTGTTTGGTTAAGAAGAGCACAAGCAGTAGATAAAGAGGGGGACCCGGGCAGGCTTGTGCTGGAGCTGCTGGCCGGCAACAGAGGAAGTTGGCTGAAAGGACGGACCGTGGCCATGGAGGAGGAAACGTTCCAAGCAGGAGCGAAGGCTTCAGCAGAGGCACAGAAGCTGCCATCGGCACACAGACGCTCCTTATTAGATCTTGACAGTAAGCTGGGGAGAAGCT
>NW_027694910.1:0-353 GCF_054177405.1 Leptonychotes weddellii | reverse complement strand
TTTTTTTTCTTAGTCTTTTTAAAATAAAGGAAAATAAAATGCAATTGATTAAAAACTTGCCTTTTTCTATGAATATTTTGTTATTGTTAAGGAGTAACACCCTTAAAACTAGAAAAAAATTATGCCCCACTGTGTTGTCTTTTGTAGTCTTGACTAGAGAAGAGATATGAATTAGATTGTATTGGCAACTGTTTATTTTATTTATGTAATTTTTTTGAGAGAGAGAGAGAGTGGGGAGGGCGAGGGACAGAGGGAGAGGGAGAATATATATAAAATATATAAGTGGCTTAAATACTCAAGCTTATCATTTCAATTAAGGTTAAATATTTTCTCTGCCAGCTTCGATCAGTGCA
>NW_027694909.1:0-353 GCF_054177405.1 Leptonychotes weddellii | reverse complement strand
TTCCAGAGTGGCTGCACCATCTTGCATTTCCACCAACAGTGCAAAAGGGTTCCCCTTTCTCTTCATCCTTGCCAACATCTGTTGTTTCCTGAGTTGCTAATTTTAGCCATTCTGATTGGTGTGAGGTGGAATCTCATTGTGGTTTTGATTTGTGTTTTCCTGATGATTAGTAATGTTGAGCGTTTTTTCGTGTGTCTGTTAGCCATTTGTATGTCTTCTTTGGAGAAATATCTGTTTATGTCTTCTGCCCATTTCTTGACTGGATTATTTGTTCTTAGGGTGTTGAGTTTGATAAATTCTTTATAGATTTTGGATACCAGCACTTTATCTGATGTGTCATTTGCAAATATACT
>NW_027694908.1:0-353 GCF_054177405.1 Leptonychotes weddellii | reverse complement strand
GCTTCAAGGTAGTTGTGGGCCATGGGCTCTAAGCAGAATTTAAAATGGGAGGATTAGTAAAATCAATTATAGTCCCCATAATTTCAACTCTGGCTGAGGCTTTCACTGATATTTCATAACAGCAACTATTTCCCCTTGTGATGATGAAGTTCAGTTAACACCAGTATATTAACTCGGCTTATTGCCCTCTTGGTCTACCTGCATGAGGAACCCCAAGTGACCAGTGGCAGTAGCTTTAGGTTCAGTGGAATCCTTATTATGTCCCCTGGTTGAGACTCATCTGCTCTTAGAGACCTAGCCCTCTAATTCTGCAGAGCCCAAATTTTCTATTAGAAGGGGTCACAAATTCCCCC
>NW_027694907.1:0-353 GCF_054177405.1 Leptonychotes weddellii | reverse complement strand
CAACATTTTCCTAGTATCCAGAAAAAAACCCCAACATCTTGGTAAAAGATACTTAAAATATAAGCTTAAGGTAGCACTCATATTAGGAACAACTGTGATCTTAACTTTTACACTCAGAAGTGATTGTAGATCAGGTACTAACACTGGAATAATTGGAAAACTGGGGTATACCAGGCTGGTTTCTCCTGATTTCTCTTTTGTATGTCTCGAAGGCCCTCACTCCTCACTTTAATAGCTTGTGATTCTTAGGGGTTGATCCATGCTTGCTAATCTTCAATTTTGGAAACCAACTGTGCAAAACAAAACCTAAAATATTCCCCTGGAGCAGAGGAAAAAATGTTTGGTTTCAACAG
>NW_027694906.1:0-353 GCF_054177405.1 Leptonychotes weddellii | reverse complement strand
TGAGAGACGATGGACTCTGAAAAACAAACAGGGTTCTAGAGGGGAGGGGGGTGGGAGGATGGGTTAGCCTGGTGGTGGGTATTGAGGAGGGCACATTCTGCATGGAGCACTGGGTGTTATGCACAAACAATGAATCATGGAACACTTCATCTAGAACTAATGATGTAATGTATGGGGATTAACATAAGAATAAAAAAAATTAAAAAAAAAAAAAAAAAAAGAAACCTGGCTGCCTTTTGGGAGCCCAGGAACCACCAGGCTCTCGAATCTCCCCATGAAGTCCCCTCTGGCCAACCTGCCTTTGACTAGTGCAACATCCAAAGGCTGGACTCCAGCGGCCAAAGTTCTGTTAC
>NW_027694905.1:0-353 GCF_054177405.1 Leptonychotes weddellii | reverse complement strand
GCTGGTCCAACCTCCACCCTCTCACCTAGCCCCTGTCTCGCCGTTATACCCTGCCTTCCCCGCTCCTGCTGGGTGGAGTGGCAGCAGTTCTCTGGGCTGGGCTCCCCAGTCTCCTCTGACAGGTGCAGGAGAGAATTCTGTCTACTCTGGTCTCACAGAAGGTGGTTCACACACAGGTGCAGAGTCCATGTCACACATCCCAGGAGTGCATCAAGCTCACCCCTCTGCCTCCCCCATAAGGCTACTCTCCAGGATAGCAAAGACCACTGTCACCCAAGTCAGGGCACAACAGCACAGACAAGATACACACCTGGAACAAGGTTTCTGATGTTCTATACTCTTGGCATTTGGGG
>NW_027694904.1:0-353 GCF_054177405.1 Leptonychotes weddellii | reverse complement strand
AAAAAAAAAAAAACATTAAGTTTTATATTCAACACATATTCAGTGAATCCCTGCTCTGGGCCCAGCCTCATGCTAGGCAGTACTGGAATGCAGCCGTGACCAAGACACCTCTGACTTTAGGAGTTCAGTGGGAGAGACTGGCCTGGGATAGGGTAGGCAGAGTCAGAGGGGTCATGGCTGATAGAGCATTGGAGGCTGCAGGAAAGTCTGGTCTAGAGCCTGAGAGCTATGGAGAGCCATGACAGGTTCCAACCAGGGTATCGACATTGGTCAAATTTTAGTGTCACAAAGATTCTACTGGCGGGCGCCTGGGTGGCTCAGTTGGTTAAGTGACTGCCTTCGGCTCAGGTCAT
>NW_027694903.1:0-6669 GCF_054177405.1 Leptonychotes weddellii | reverse complement strand
GTACCTCTGAAACAAATAATGCAATATATGTTAAGAAAAAAAAAAAAGAAGAAGAAGAAGAAGAAGAAGGTAGCAGGAGGGGAAGAATGAAGGGGGGGAAATCGGAGGGGTAGACGAACCATGAGAGACGACAGACTCTGAAAAACAAACTGAGGGTTCTAGAGGGGAGGGGGGTGGGAGGATGGGTTAGCCTGGTGGTGGGTATTGAGGAGGGCACATTCTGCATGGAGCACTGGGTGTTATGCACAAACAATGAATCATGGAACACTACATCTGAAACTAATGATGTAATGTAGGGGATTAACATAAGAATAAAAAAAAATAGAAATAAAAAAAAAAAAAAGAAAATATGTTTTTGCTTCTCCAAAGTAAAACATTCAAAAACTCAGTTGAGTCAGTTTTTTCAAAGGAAAGCTTTAAAAATTTATATAGAATACTATGGAGTTTACTGGACAATAGATTTCTTTCACAGACATGCTTCTACACGATGGCATTACAGAACATTCAAAATTGCAGAGACCCAAATTAACTACTAGTGAGTTTGAAATCTTAGCCCTGCCAAAATTTGGGGGAGGTCACTAAAAAGTCCTTTGATTTCACTTTGTATTTAGATAAATCAGAAGGTAATTTTTTTGTTTGGATGAGAGGGGCTCAGAAGTATCTTTTAATTATGAAAGTTAATACTAAAGCCAGCAGCAAAGAAAAACAAATCCTTTCCCTCCGAATTTCTGCAAAATTGAGTAAATCCAGAACACATATTTGTAGTTTGACAGTGGCTTTAAGTATACAATATACATTATCAAACTTATATCCTTTATATTAACTTGCTCTGATTTAACCTACAAGTAGTGTAGGTTTGGGGGAAAATCAAAGTCAACTGGGTTCCACAAAAACAAAGAAGTCATAAGAATTCACATTTGTGGGCGCCTGGGTGGCTCAGTTGGTTAAGCGACTGCCTTCAGCTCAGGTCATGATCCTGGAGTCCCTGGATCGAGTCCCGCATCGGGCTCCCTGCTCAGCAGGGAGTCTGCTTCTCCCTCTGACCCTCCCCCCTCTCATGTGCTCTCTCTCATTCTCTCTCTCTCAAATAAATAAATAAAATCTTAAAAAAAAAAGACTTCACATTTGCTAGTGCTGATTATGTTATAATGTTAACAAAAATCTGAGCCACTTCTTTGTCTCTTAAATTACTGATATAAAGTTCTCATTGAAACTCCATGCCCAGCATATTGGTGTGCTGTGCATTTGCTTGAGAAAAAGTACAGAGCAGAATATTACACATTTACCACACATGTTCAGATCTGCAGCCTCACATAAAAATTACAATATTTTGATTCTAAAAAAATAGCTAGATTCTACCTGTGGAATTTCAGAAGTGAAAAGCATCACCGTACAAACCCGAGTAGGAAAAGTCATTAAGCAAAAGTGCAAGAATAACAACTGACATTGAGCTTTACAGTTTAAAACATATTTTCATGTGTTACCTAATTTTATTCTCACTATAGCCCTGTGAGATGGGTCTTGTTTGTCCCGGTTTTTTTTTTTTTTTGATTGTATTTATTTCTGTGAGAGAGAGAGAGCGCGGGCGAGCGAGCGCGCACTAGCAGTGGGGAGGGGCAGAGGGAGAAGCAGTCTCCCCTCTGAGCAAGGAGCCCCCCAGGACCCTGAGATCATGACCTGAGTGAAAGGCAAAAGCATAACTGACTGAGCCACCCAGGCGCCCCATTATTTGTCCCATTTTTGATGCAGGTATAGGCACCTAGACTTAACATCCACATCACAGCTGTTAAAGGACCAGCACGGGGGGGCAAGTTGACAACCAGTGTTCTTTCCCCTATGCCCTCCAACACATGGGTAAAAAGATACAGAAATATCACCAGTGGAAATGTTACAGAGTCATGTGGATTTCGTCTTGCACGGGAACTCTTTCCAAGAGATTTTGGAGGAAAGCTACCCTTTCCCTGGGCAGAGCACAGCCAACACCGATGTGGAGTGACCAACCAGCTCACTGTGTCTGCAGCTGTCAGAGGCGCCTTGCCTCCAGGGAATTAGAGAAAGGTGACATCATGCCAGGGGATCAGTAAAGACACTGAACAAACAGTCTGCAGAACTCACAAACCACATCTCCACAACTCCACTGAGCCCCCAATCTCACATCAGAGTGGCTGGAGATTTCATTAGTGCCTTATGGTCCCCATGATCCTTTAAGGAGGGGAAAAGCTTCTTTGGCCAGAGGTATTGCTGAATTAAATAACATGAACAAATCTCTGTGAGAAGAAAATTACTGTACTCTCCATGTATCTGTAATGGACTTGTTCCTTTGGCAGTTTATATGCCATGTTTGTGGGTGAGGGAGGCTATCTTTATTTCAATTATGGAACTAAACACAGCAAATTTAATGCCACGAAGTAAAAAGTTGTATGCTTTGGTCAATTCTTAATACAGGCGAGATGCTGAAATCTTAGTTTGCAGACCCTTCCTCTCTTGAAATTATTTTTTTTTTTTTGGTAAAATTTCTAGTTAGGTTTGACTTTATAGGCATCTAAAGTGGAACAAGGCAATTTTTTTTTTTTTGGATCAGAAGTTGAAAAGAAAGTAGATGGCTAGAATTGAAACAAAGTTCTCATTTTTACAACATAAGCCCTCAAACTGTGCTCCCTCCCACTTCATGGGCACCTTTGGCAGAGGAAGGCAAGTTCAAGAGCAGTTCATTTTCCAGGGGCTGCAGCTCTGACATTTCCATCCCCACTTTTCTAATAAACATACATAAAATGTCTTAAAAAGTAAATTTCAACTCTTTCTTCTACAAAAACATCATTTTATTTAAGAAGAAAATAGGAATATGACCATTCTGTGTTAAGAACTGACCCTCCACCACATGCTCGCCCATAGGCCTTTGTGATGGGCAGTGAGGACTTGAGTCCTCCCAAATCCAATGGTTTCCCACATGGTTTTAGTCCAGTCATTTACCTTACTGTGATATTGTGATTTGTAATAAGAAATACATATTTGGTCTTTATCCCTGGTTTTGGCACAGAGCTCCTAGAACCTTTGGAATTTCCTAAGCGATAGAGAGTCAGAGTGTCTTCTGTTATTCCTAACAAGCCCTTTCAAACATGTCACAGTTTATGTTAATGAGGTGACTTTTGGAAAGCCCCTTGGGATGGGGGCTAGTTGCCAGGGGAGCCAACCATGTGACTGGAGGTCTAGAACTTTCAACTTCACCCTCCAACCTCTGGGGGATGGCGGAGGGCCTGGAGATTCCCTTAATCACTAATGGCCAATGATTTAATCAATCATGCCTACCTAATTAAGCCTTCACAAAAACCCAAAAGGACAGGGTTCAGAGAGCTTCCCGGTTGATGAACACAAGGTGGGACTGGGAGAGTGGCGCCCCCAGAGGGCATGGGAGCTCCGCCCCTTCTCCATACCTTGCCCTGAGCCTCTCTTCCATCTGATTGTTCCAGAGTCATAGCCTTTATAAAAACTGGTAATCTAGTAAGTAAAACACTTCTCTGAGTTCTATGAGCCACTCTAGCAAATCAATGGAACCTAAGGGGGGTGGTTATTGGAACTCCCATCCATAGCTGGTTGGTATCACCTGGGCTTGTGAGTGGCATCTAAAGCTAGGGGGAGGGGCTGAGCCATTAACCTGTAGGATCTGATGTTATCACCGGATCCATTGTGTCAGAATTCAATTAATTGCCTGATAGTATTGGGAAAAACACACACTGGACCTATTAAGTGTCTGGACCTTTTTTTGAATAAATGAGAAATCAAAGATGTGGGGAAAATGGTAGTGGCTCTACTATTTCTCAGAGATACTGGGAGTTTGGAATGGGGGGGCAAAATGAATTCAGTAAGCCAGGCTTGGCCCAATCAATCAAATTGATTTAGTGCCTTGCCATCTCTTCTGAACCAGCCTGCCTCCTGACGCCTTTCTGTCCGTCCTGGGTCCTGCGCTTCCTGCCATTCCTCCCGTCCAGCTGACCACAGGCAGCTCTGGCCCACACATGAATTTTCTTTGGAACACACAGTGTTGGCTAGTGCAGCATTTTAAATTTGCATTATTTGCCAAAACACAAAGTCCAGGAGTGGGCTGGATTGTCTGCCATCCAGTCTCCACCACGGCCACCCCCTCGTAAGGCCCTCTTTGCACAGGAAGGGGAGACTAGGTCTGCTCTGCCCAGAAACCTCTACTCCCTCTACTCCGCGAAGTTCTGTGTTTGAGTTTACTGGGAGAAACCCTACACAGACTCAGAAGGGAGGAGAAGTCGAGATGCTTCTGGAGGAGCTCACACAGACACGCAGGTCAGGGGGCAAACATGAGGTCTTAGCAGCCTCCCAAGGGCCCAGGGAATGACCCACTTCAGTGCCACAGGAACTGAGACCAATGGCAGCAGCATCTTGGGGCCCCTGGAGCACTGGGGCTGCCAGCCTACAGCGTCTCGGGTGCTCTGAGAGCAGCCGAGGACACCCTGTGGTGACAGCGGCTTCCTGGTACCATAGACAGAGGACTGTGGGCCTGTGAGAACTTCCTTTGCTCACAACCTTCCCAAGCGGTGTAAACCTGCAGTTCCCTTACTTGGATAAAATGGCTCTGTTTTCCTGACCAAATCTTGAACTGACTCTAAGATTTCCTATGAACACCTGGTTTTCCAATTTTTTCTTTTATTGTATTGTCTGGTAGCAACGGTCCCCAGAGGTTTGTCCTTTCGGAAGAGCACACATCCTCCAGGGGCCAGGATCCCCCATATCTGTGACACTGAAACCACTCTGCACCACCTCCACCAGATGGTACCTGCAGGCACTTGACCTTGACAGTCCCCATCCAGTTCTCCTGCCACCCCTACTTCCTCTCCTGTTTTCAGGTCACATTGAATCCCTACTTAAACTTGAAGCTGACAGCTTCTTGAAGCAGGTACCAGGGTGCACTTGGGCATGGTGGGAGTGTGGCCAATATCCCCGAGGCTTCTAGACTGCTACGCTGTCCTTAGTGAGAAGCAATTTTTAAAATATTATTTTTATATCAAAACAAATATGGATAAATTATAAAGTAGAATAATAAAACTGTGTCTCTTTCGAGATGAAACACAAGATCTCCAATAAACTTTGATCTTGGGCTGGCCTCTCCATGGATACTCACGAGTTCTCTGGTTCTCACTGAAGAGTGAGGCTCTTTACTGGGTTTGAGGAGCCCCGGCTGAATTCTTTATAATCCTGACAGTATATAGTATATACTAATAAAGAACTCTTCATAACTGAGAGGATTAAAACAAACTAAAGGTAATTTCACTTTAAAATAGGATTTTGGGGGTTATGATGAATTCTTATGAACACCCAGATACTCCTATTTGGAATTTATCTTGTAGATATTTATTATCTACAGGATTTGGCTTTGAGTATTTGCAAAGATAAAAGTTACTTTTTAAACTCTGAATAAACAGGAGTTTTTTGTTTGGGATTTTTTTATTTTTTATTTTTTATTTAATTTTATTTATTATTTATTATTTTTTATTTTTGGTATCAGGGGTTTAAGATCAATTAAAACCATTGTTTGAAAGGATTGCTTTGGTCCATTAGAGATTTCCCGACCAGTCGGTCCATCTAAAGGCATAGGTATCTTTATTGAGAGCAACTCTTCAATACTTTAACCCCACATGAGGAACTCAAAGAGGTCTACAACCTCAGAATCTAAGTGTCAGGACCAAAATACATACTCTACTTCCATCATTTATTTATATGGCACTACTAAGAGTCAAGCCTCCAAATTACACAGCAATTGATGAGTCCAGTGCACATGGATAAAGTTATCACAGATTGGCACTGCTGTAGTTGTTTAAATCACCTAAATGTTTGATGTCGGTCAGGGTCTTGCTAGGGTTGTGAAGAAGAGTTACAGACTTGATCGTAAATCAGCATTTTCCAAATCAGGTACAGAAAAAAACCTTTTACTTTCTGAAAATTAAGCTAAGAATGCATGCTCTGCTGTCTACTGTGAAAACACATAATGGCCCAGGATTTGCCCAGAAATTTGGACCCTGCCTCTTCTTCTGTAGATAGTGCATATACAGGATGAAGGAAACACTCCAGACAAGAAGGAACATGCAAGGCTGCCCAGAATCCAGACACCTTGATCCTTGGACAGTCTCAAACACAGTCTCTGGGTCCACCACATTCATAACTTCCTCCGCAAGGTTTTCTCAGAGTCAACTCAGACCTGGAGGAAAAAGGTCATGGTTCCTTTACTCATTTTTGCCATGACCCCATGCCCAGCACAGTGTAGACACTTAAGAACTGTTCACTTGAATTGGTTGATTCATGAAATGCCAGAAATATACCTTTGGTATATATAAGGTGACAATATAGAACTTCAAGTGAGCCCTGTGCCCCTGGAAAATAGCAATGGTTAAGAAACTCCCCATCCATCAGGACACTGGGAGCCCAGTCACACTTTGGGATTCAGGGAGTAAGAAACAGATTTGGGTGGTGCATACAAAATCAAACTTTAAAACATTATCCTTTTAAGAAAGGGGAACCCTCCTACACTGTTGGTGGGAATGCAAGCTGGTGCAGCCACTCTGGAAAACTGTATGGAGGTTCCTCAAAAAGTTGAAAATAGAGCTACCCTACGATCCAGCAATTGCACTACTGGGTATTTACCCCAAA
>NW_027694902.1:0-353 GCF_054177405.1 Leptonychotes weddellii | reverse complement strand
AGTGGCTAGAATGGAGCAATCAATTAGTGACAACATAGAGTCTCTGAGGGCAGAAATGTAAGGTGAATTGGCAGAACTTAAAAATGCTATCAATGAGATCCAATCCAATCAAGATAATCTAACAGCTAGGGTAAGTGAGGCAGAAGAACCAATAAGCGACCTGGAAGACAATATAATAGATAAAAAGGGAAAAGAGAAGCCCAGGGAAAAACAACTCAGAATCCATGAAAATAGAATCAGAGAAATAAGTGACACCATGAAGCGTTCCAATGTCAGAATAATTGGAATCCCGGGGGAGTGGAGAGAGAGAGAGAGAGGACTAGAAGATGTATTTGAGCAAATCGTAGCTGAGA
>NW_027694901.1:0-353 GCF_054177405.1 Leptonychotes weddellii | reverse complement strand
TTTATGTTCACTTGGTAAAAATGAAGAAGTTGAATATTTCTTACACACCACGGAGTGTGCTTATAAATTCATACCTGTTACATGAAGAAAGAGTATTTCAGGACAACTTGTTTTATCACTTAAAAATATATACCTGGGGGCGCCTGGGTGGCTTAGTTGTTAGGCGTCTGCCTTTGGCTCAGGTCATGACCCAGAGTCCTGAGATAGAGCCCCTCGTTGAGCTCCCTGCTCAGCGGGAAGCCTGCTTCTCCCTCTCCCACTCCCCCTACTTGTGTTCCCTCTCTCACTGTGTCTCTCTCTGTCAAATAAATAAAATCTTTAATGTACACACACACACACACACACACACACAC
>NW_027694900.1:0-353 GCF_054177405.1 Leptonychotes weddellii | reverse complement strand
ACACAGTGAGAGAGGGAACACAAGCAGGGGGAGTGGGAGAGGGAGAAGCAGGCTTCCCGCAGAGCAGGGAGCCCGATGCGGGGCTCCATCCCAGGACTCCGGGATCATGACCTGAACTGAAGGCAGGCGCGTAACGACTGAGCCCCCAGGCACCCCTACATTGGGATTTTTATTTTTATTTATTTTTATTTTTATTTTTTTAATTTAATTTAATTTTTTTTTAAAGATTTTTTTTTATTTATTTGAGAGAGAATGAGATAGAGAGAGAGAGCATGAGACGGGGGAGGGTCAGAGGGAGAAGCAAACTCCCTGCTGAGCAGGGAGCCTGATGCGGGACTTGATCCTGGGACTCC
>NW_027694899.1:0-353 GCF_054177405.1 Leptonychotes weddellii | reverse complement strand
TATAGCAGCATGGACAGAAATGGAGACAGTGTGGCCTGGAGACCTCACTGAAGAACAGACTGCAATCTCTCTGCTCTGAGGCAGAGGGTTGGAAATGGTCTTTTCTGCTCTGACTCGCGGAAGAGATGCAGAAAGCCGCCAGGGAAAGCCGCCAGAGAACAAAAGCCACAAAGACTGATTCCCACTGAGCCCATCCCCCGCCACAGGGGTGCAGGGCAACTCCGCCTGAACAAGGTTGCCTGAGTAACAGCGCGGCAGGCCCCTCCCCCAGAAGACAGGATGGGAAAACAAGAGGCCAGCAACCATAAGGTCCTAAGAAAACAGGTGCATCTTGCTCGGGTTCTGGTCAATAA
>NW_027694898.1:0-353 GCF_054177405.1 Leptonychotes weddellii | reverse complement strand
AGTTAAAAATCCATATTGTGGTTAAAAAAGCTCCTCTTGGGGGCAGAGCAAGATGGCGGAGGAGTTGGAGACCTGGATTTCGTCTGGTCTCAGGAATTCAGCTGGATGGGGTCAAACCCTTCTGAACACCTACAAACTCAACAGGAGATCGAAGAAAAGAATAGCAACAACTCTCTGAACAGAAAAGCGACCACTTTCTGGAAGGTAGGACGTGCAGAGAAGTGAATCCGAGGCGATATTCGGGAGGATAGACAGCGGGGGAGGGGCCTCTGTCGCAGCTACTGGCAAGTGATAGAGCCGCGGAGCACAAAATCGGAACTTTTAGAAGTCGGCTCCGCTGAGGACGTCACTCC
>NW_027694897.1:0-353 GCF_054177405.1 Leptonychotes weddellii | reverse complement strand
AACCATCTTTTTTTATTCAGTTGGTGGAAAGACCAAGGGAGCTAGCTCTCTGGGGTCTCTTTCATAAGAGCACTGATCCCATTCATGATGGCTCTACTCTCATGACCTAATAACCTCCCAAAGGCCCCACCTCCTAATACCATCACATTCGGGCATTAGATTTTAACACATGAATTTGGGGGTTGGGGCACAAATTATCCAGTCTAAAGCACATATATAAAGCACAACTCAGTGACCAGGATGCTGTTAGTGTTTGGTAATGTTATCCTGTATTCTTTCTTTAAAGCTATGTTCTAGCCAGTCTGAATCTTGGCTGTCATCAGTGGTGTGCTGGTAAACTGGGTCTCCAAAAA
>NW_027694896.1:0-353 GCF_054177405.1 Leptonychotes weddellii | reverse complement strand
TTTTTTTTTTTTAAAGATTTTATTTATTTATTTGAGAGAGAATGAGATAGAGAGCATGAGAGGGGGGAGGGTCAGAGGGAGAAGCAGACTCCCTGCTGAGCAGGGAGCCCGATGCGGGACTCGATCCCGGCACTCCAGGATCATGACCTGAGCTGAAGGCAGTCGCTCAACCAACTGAGCCACCCAGGTACCCCTGAAACTGAATTCTTAAATGGAGAAGAGAGAATAAGACAGTAGCAATACATGAAACAATAATAGCTAGGAATTTTCTAAAAGTGACAAATGACATTATTTTACAGATGGAAGAGACATAAATTCAAAGTAAATAAATATAAAGAAACCCACATCGAGGC
>NW_027694895.1:0-353 GCF_054177405.1 Leptonychotes weddellii | reverse complement strand
AAAAAAAAAAAAAAAAAAAAAGCCTGGCCCTAGCATGTGTTTTCGAAAGAAATTCAAGTGATTTCCTATTAGTTAACAATCATTATTAGTCTTCCAACTGAAATAAAGTGTTCCTCAAGGCATCAATGACAGCACATATTAAGCCCTGGGTTCTTTTTTTTTTTTTTTTTAAAGATTTATTTATTTTGAGAAAGAGAGAGAGCACATGTGCATGTGAACCGGGAGAGGGGCAGAGGGAGAGGCAGAGAATCTCTAGCAGACTCCCTTCTGAGCACGGAGCAGCATGCAGGGCTCAATCCCACGACCCCGAGATCATGACCTGAAATCAAGAGTTAGTTGATCAACTGACTGAG
>NW_027694894.1:0-353 GCF_054177405.1 Leptonychotes weddellii | reverse complement strand
TCTCAGGCTGGTTTTATGGGTGCTCAGAGTGGTCTGGTAGATATCCAGCTCAATTCCGGGGACCAGTTGAAATAGGGTCCCCTACTCCTCCGCCATCTTTCCCCCCTCAGAATTGAATGTTTCAAAGCAGAATTCAGGATTACATGGCATTTAACTCTTTGTGAATTATTTGATAAGAAACACATATATTCTTTAATTAATTTTTGGATAACAGATAATCACTGTTACTTGTATACATGTATTTTAAAATTTAAGTGAATTTTTTATTTTGAGATAATTGTAAATTCATGTACAGTTGTATGAAATAATACAGATTTCTTGTACCCTTTTCTCAATTTGAACCATGATAATGT
>NW_027694893.1:0-353 GCF_054177405.1 Leptonychotes weddellii | reverse complement strand
GAAGGGAGAGAGAGGGATTATGCATCAAGATGCTGGTTATAAATGTAGAAATCATTGTTACAAAGCAGCTCTCATGACCAATAATGCTCTGGACTCTACACCCTTTTATCTCTCTCATCTGTTATCAACTGAGACTTTCTTTTGTCTCTATCTTCAGTCTCTTTTGATCTCTTCAGGCCCTTGCTTACATACGATTTCTACCACTCAATATTTTGTGTCAGTTTTGTGTTTCGTGGCTCTGCTTTCTTGTCAGGTGAACTAGTCATCATTGATTATAGAGCACCCCATTGGGAAATGTGCTTCTCCTCACATGTGTCCTTCCTTCTGGATGCTAGCCAATAATTCTTTGTCTT
>NW_027694892.1:0-6669 GCF_054177405.1 Leptonychotes weddellii | reverse complement strand
ACCTATTGTTATGCCAGTGTTCCTCCTCACTGTCAATGTCTGTTCAGATGCCTATCTTGGGGCCAAAAGCAGAAAATCTAATCACTCTTTGCTGAAGAGTTCAGGCTACAACCCTCAGATCCTGTTACTGAGGTCTCTTTCTCACTGTTTCATTTCCACAGCTCAACTCTGTTCAGAAAGGCCAGAATTGACACCAGAGTTTGGTCATTAGGTTATCAAACCTTTGACTTTATATTTTTACCCTCATCTCAGCTGAACCACAGTAAGCTTCCATGCTTTGTATGCTCAGTTCTGAAGAGAATATACCCTAGGTGACCCCCTACTCCTCCACAGGACTCTTGATGATACAATAATTGATTGTAATAAAACTTTCTCTGTGTACGTACATTAAAAGTAAGGCTGTGCCCTATGGATATTCCTCCACATCATGGCAAACAGCAAAGATCCATTGCCTATCAATGTCTGTCTCTTGATACAGTAGCCAAGGCTTAACATCCTTGCCTCAAAATCATTGTAGCCTCAGCTAAATTGTTGAAGCATCTTAAGAATTTCTACTGCATATGTCTGCATGAAATGTGATGGAACCACATACAGTACAAATTGCCCTCTCTAAGGGATAGACTTTAACTCTCTAAAAACACCCAGCTAGCTGAGTAAATGGGAAATATTATTAATTTCTCCTCCTATTATTCAACTTTAATACATTTCTCAATAAAGGGAATCTCATGATTGTGCTTCTGTTATTCAAGAAGTGTCCCTGTCCAGGACAGATCTTTTGGACACTCCCACATTAAATTCTGAATTAATAGATTTTTTCATAATCTTATGTTAAACATTGAAGAAGACAATACCAGACTGGTCATGCAATTAGTACTCTAGACCCCTTTATAAAACCCAATCCCTTAGCAGAAACAACATTAATTCAAGTAGCTGAACTAGTGGATATCTCTCGGGCACATCATTTAAAAAAAAATTATGTAGTCAGTGTCAGTCAATATGTTTTTAATGTAAGTCACAGCTTCCAAATACTATAAAGACAATGAGGTTTCTTAACTTTCTAACTTTTCTTAATCCTCTCATGCATCCTATTAGAAAGGGACAGAAAATACATGAATTATTTAATGTTTTCATGCTATTCAAAAAATTTTTTGTCATAAAGACAAAGTCTCCCAATACCAAAGACCCTCTAGAAACAGGAAAAAATGAGGAGGTCATCGTACGAACATAGCTTTTTGATCAAGGTTCTTATGCAAGCACCTCTTACAGAACATAAAGACAAGTCCATGGAAAAGTTTAATAATCACATCTTAGATGTAGAAAATTTGGCCCCAATTTTGTGAAGAATCACTAAAAATGATTGATTTTTTGATCCATGAGAACAAGATATATCAAAGTCAGGATAGCTTCCTGGTAGAGGCAAATGATCTCCAATGAACACTTACTAAACTCTGCCAGAGACAATGCATCACAGTAGGGACATATCGGATGCAACATTAAACGAACACTGGTGGGGAAGCTTTTCTAGGATAGCAGACAATACGGTTCTTCATGCCTGTCTTGGAACCAACAAAATCCCATAAAATCTGGAAAGGTGAAATATGGTCTGGAATTCTGTCCCAAAGAAGTATTTGAGTATCTCTTACAAATCTTACAAAATTTCATTCCCTTTGTGAGCTATGTGTATGTACTAATAGTAGTATTTTACTTACTGCATGGATTGAAGCGCTCTCCTATCAGAAAACCACACCAATCACAAAAGTTAAAAATCAATTGGATTTTGGGGTATCTGGATGGCTCATTTGATTAAGCGTCTGCCTTTGGCTCAGGTCATGATCTCAGGATCCTGGGATTGAACCCCGCATTGGGCTCTCTGCTCAGTGGGGAGCCTGCTTCTCCCTCTCCCTCTGCTGCTCCCCGTGCTTGTGCTCTCTCTCGCTCTCTCTCTCTCTCCTGCTCTCTGTCAAATAAATAAATAAAATCTTTAAAAAAGTAATCAACAGGATTGTGTTTACTACCTGTGCCATTTCAATTAATCTCCATATAGTGGAACAAATTTATCTGGGACAGTTAGGTAAAGTTAGCCCTCACATAGAAACTTCACTCCTCCTATCACCCCCATCCCCAATCCTCTCTTACAGTGGAAACAACAGATGGAATATGAAAACTGAAATGAGTTACTGTGGCAGATACCCTTGGACTACTGTGGCCTAGTACATGTTAGCCTTAGCTGCATCCTTCCCTCGTAAAGTCCCATGCTGTCTTACCATAAATTGCTCACTGTAGCCCACGTAACTCAGAATGTCCCAACCCAACCCTTCACAAACTGAACTAGAGAAATAAACCCTTGACACTCTTCCTTTCATCCCAGACACAGATTGCTCTCCTGGGCTTTCATTTAATCAGCTCTAAACAAAATCCCAGAGAATGATATTGAGAGGTGTGAAATGACCTTATTAGGCACTTTTTATTACCAGTTCAGCAGATAAACTACCAGAAATGGATCCTTGGTTACATGTGTACCAACTAGTATGGCATCACGCATCCTTCATTGACAGGAATGGGAAATGTTGCTCACATTAGAGATCTTTCTTTTTTTTTTTTTAAGCTAGTCTCCATACCCATTGTGGAACCTAATGCAAGGCTTGAACTCACCACCCTGAGATCAAGACCTAAGCTGAGATCAAGAGTCAGAGGCTTAACCAACAGCCACCCAGGTGCCCCTCATGTTAGAGATCTTAAACTGAGGTTCTCAAGAGAATCAGCAGAAGCAGACAGTTCACAGAAGTGAGTACTGACCCAAGAAATGTGAAACAAACATATTACTGCATGAAGCAGATAGTGTCATCCAAGGCCATTAGAAGAGATATCTCCAGATGTTTGGCAACCCTGATTATCATACTCTTCTGTAGATTCTTTTGTTTCTTTGTCCTTTTAGAAATATATTCCCACTTTAATAATAAATGTTACGTATTTCTGAATTACCTGACTTTGTTCTTTTACTAATAAAATAACTTGAGTATAGTCTTTATTTGAGACAATACCCATCCTAATGCTATAGTTCACTTCTACTAAGCCATTGGTAGGGCAACAAAGGTAAAACATGATTGGATATGTTATTTTGTGTCAACTCCTGGAAAAGCCAAATAATAACCATACCCCAATTAGAATGACTAAAGAGAATTTTGATCAATAAAATTTGTCTTAAAATGTTAGAAAAACTTAGAATAGAGTTGGTATAACTAGACTTACATGAAGAACATGTCTCGACCTGAATATGAGTTAGTCCAATACTCCATTGAACCCCTCCATTATTGATTGCTATAGTGTTTCTTTTCTAGAACTATAAATTAAATCTTTAAAGGAGTCCAAACACTTGAAATGGTAGCTTATTTCTAGAAAATAACTTAAAAGTTCATTGGGGCACCTGGATGGCTCAGTCATTAAGTATCTGCCTTCGGCTCAGGTCATGGTCCCAGGGTCCTGGGATCGAGCCCCGCATCCGGCTCCCTGCTCTGCGGGAAGCCTGCTTCTCCCTCTCCCACTCCCCCTGCTTGTGTTCCATCTCGCACTGTGTCTCTATCTGTCAAATAAATAAATAAAATATTTTTTTTTAAAGATTTATTTATTTATTTATTTGAGAGAGAGAGAATGAGAGACAGAGAGCACGAGAGGGAAGAGGGCAGAGGGAGAAGCAGACCCCCTGCCGAGCAGGGAGCCCGATGCGGGACTCGATCCCGGGACTCCAGGATCATGACCTGAGCCGAAGGCAGTCGCTTAACCAACTGAGCCACCCAGGCGCCCAAATAAATAAAATCTTAAAAAAAAATAACTTAAAGTTCAAAAAATCAGGAATAGGAAACACTGAGAGTGGCAGCACAGGCGGAGGTCATCCATGTGCCCATGGCACGTGCTTCCTCTCACTAAGACGCAGAGTGATTAGGTATTGTGTTCCATTCATACGACATGGTTAAAAGATAAAAATATGAAAGAACAAGCAAGGTGTATAAGAAGTTATGGATGGGAGAGAGTGTGATTACAAAGTTATAAAACAAGGGATTTGTGCGGAGCAATGAAGTTGTTCTGTATCATGATCCTATCATGGTTATATGAATCTATACTATATTAAAATTCAATATTCACAGATATACACCAAAATAGTCCATTTTTCTATATAGTTTCTTTAACAAAAATTTCAAACACTGAGAAAATAAAATAATTGTGGTTTCTATTTTCATGAATCGACTCTGCCTAATATATACATTATTTTCTCAGTTTAGAAAAGAAAACACCACCATGCCAACGGTGATAGGCAAAATGGTAGCAAAAAAAAAAAAATCAGGTGAAAAATGGAGGGAAAAAAACAAAAATAATTAAAAATATGATTAAGTTAAGGATCCTCAGATGGGTAGATAATCCTGGATAATATGGGTCCAAACGCAATCACATGTACACTTTTAAGAGAGAAGTAGAGGGACGTTTGATGACAGGAAAAAAGAGAAATCAGTGAAACCATGGAAGCAGAGACTGGGTGATGTGGTCACAAGCCAAAAAATGCCAACAGCCACCACAGCCAGAAGAGGCAAGAAAGAGTTTCTCCCCAGAGCCTCTGGAGGGGGTATAGCCCTGTTGACATCATGGTATCAGTCCTGTGAAAATAATTTCAACTTCTGGCCTTCAGAACAATGGCAGAAAGAATTTCTGTCACCTCAAGCCACCAACCCTGTGATAAATTGCCCAGAGACAGTAGGAAATAAATCCGCTAACCATGATAAAGTTTTAAAGCCCGAATGTGTCTATATCTAAGCTATGTATTGACTCTGCACACCCTGGCTAGAGCATTTTCTTTTCTTCTGTTGAATACATTCTCACCTAAGTATGATAAAGCAGTTAACAGTAACTGTACCTCTTTCTCTTCTAACTTGGTTTAAGAAGAAATAAAATAGTAAAATATAAGCCATGCTTCCCTCTGACCTCATTATCAGGCTTGGAGGAAATGGACCAATCAACAGTCACCTTGCTTCTACTAGACAGGAGCTAGTGGTGTAATCAAATAATCAAATAATCAAAGCTGATTGAGGTGTTGGGCTACAATACTGACCTTTCTCATTCAGATATTTTCAACTTAATTTAACCGAATGACTTTCCCTAGGAGAACAAACCAGTTAGCTCATAACTGACAACCATAACTCAGCCAAGAGGGATCATTCTCATCATACCAAATCACCAGTTATATCCATCCTTAGGAAAAATATGAGATATCTAGAAAATAGCCTACCCCTGAGCAGGGGTGGGAGAATTAGGGAATTAATTATTTTTGCAAATTCTTTCCTTACATTAATTTTATCTTCAACACTAAAAGAATTACTTTTTAAAAACTGCAAAAACGGGGCACCTGGGTGGCTCAGTTGGTTAAGCGACTGCCTTCAGCTCAGGTCATGATCTTGGAGTCCCTGGATCGAGTCCTGCATCAGGCTCCCTGCTTGTCAGGGAGTCTGCTTCTCCCTCTGACCCTTCCCCCTCTCATGTGCTTTCTCTCTCTCTCATTCTCTCTCTCTCAAATAAATAAATAAAATCTTTAAAAAATAATAATAATAATAAAAAATAAAAACTGCAAAAGTAATATTTAATTCAGTCAAAACATGAAGATAAGGTAGGAAAATTTGTAGCAAGCTATTTCTACAATAAATATTAATCTCAATGCCTTCTGCAGTCCACTAGTAAGACTTGAAGTGCATGATAAATGTGTATAAAAATTTTCCCACATATGCCAGGAAGAAATATTTCAATAATAAGTAACAATAAAAATTAAATGGCTAGAAATAAGCTTATTTACCTTAAACCAATTGAGCTCTATTGAGAAAGACATAGATAAACAGAAGGAAATATTATGTTCTTCAATAACCAAATACAGACTTTTAGGATTTTATTCATCACAAGTTAACCTATAAGTTTAATTTATCACAAAGCCTAAATAAAAATTTTAAATATATAGCAGAATTCACCTTTTCCTTCTTTCTTTAATAAATAGCTACTGATCAACTATGTAAAAAATTTTGTGCTATATAATAATGATTGAAAGATACAACTTTCCCTTCTAAATTATAAATGTAAATGTGAACACACACTAACAAAATTTGAAGAGTCTAATCCTCAACTCATATTCTTGAAGAAATCACTTCTTTTAATTTCCCTCAAATACACAAATAATGTATACCATCCCTGAACTCTAAAGAAAATTCCAATTCACATATTCTCAACAAGAAAATAATCAGAGTGCATAGAAAGGGCTGTCAAATTTTGCCAGAAATATAGAAGAGGAAGAGAATTTAAAACATAATTGTGATTTCTGAAAGTCTCTCACAGAGCTATTAAAAAGCAGGTGTTGGCCAGTCAGAATGGCTAAAATTAAACAAGTCAGGAAACGGCAGATGTTGGCGGGGATGTGGAGAAAGGGGAACCTTCCTACACTGTTGGTGGGAATGCAAGCTGGTGCAACCACTCTGGAAAACAGTATGGAGGTTCCTCAAAAAGTTGAAAATAGAGGGGGGGCGGAGCAAGATGGCGGAGGAGTAGGAGACCTGGATTTCGTCTCCTCTCAGGAATTCAGCTGGATAGGGATCAAACCATTCTGAACACCTACAAACTCAACAGGAGATCGAAGAAAGGAAT
>NW_027694891.1:0-353 GCF_054177405.1 Leptonychotes weddellii | reverse complement strand
ATCATGACCTGAGCCGAAGGCAGATGCTTAACCATCTGAGCCACCCAGGCGCCCAATTCTGCTTTTTTTTACGTTGTCAGCTTCTCCTTTATTTCTGTAGGAATCCAGTGATTAGATGTGTACCCAACTGACTTCTCTTATTATTAGCTTTCTCAAGAAAAGACATGGTTTTAACTGAAACCAAAACAATGTTGGCTAGCCTGTCACTTGAGAAAGGACTAAAACTTCAAACTTCCTAGTCATGAGGCCATTAAAAGAAAACCCAAGGACTGAGGTGAGAAGAAAAGTGTCCCCTCTGGGCTGGGAGGTGGGGGCGGCAGTGGGCAGGTTGAGGTGTAGCCGGATCTTTGCCT
>NW_027694890.1:0-353 GCF_054177405.1 Leptonychotes weddellii | reverse complement strand
TTGGTGTGAGTTGAACAATTAACATCTTGAGGTACTAACTGTTGTGTATTATCTTTTTGTATTAGTAACTTCTTTTAGAAGATATGAATCCCAGTGAAGTGTCATTCTAAAAGATCTAACTGTCTGATCATGACTCAAAATGGAGGGTCCCTATTAAGTGGACATTTTATTTTTTATTAAAAATAATTCAAAAATAACCTTAGAAAGTCTTTATGTAAACTGAATGAAATGTCTTATTAGAAAAGATGGGGAGGGTATGTACTATGGTGAACGCTGTGAATTGTGTAAGACTGTTGAATCACAGACCTGTACCTCTGAAACAAATACTACATTACATGTTAAAAAAAAAAAAA
>NW_027694889.1:0-353 GCF_054177405.1 Leptonychotes weddellii | reverse complement strand
GGGCTTTGTGTAAGATTCAGTTCAAAATATAGGATTTGCTGCTGAAAAAATAGTAGGGGAAAAGAGCTCCGTCTTCTTTGTAGTCTAGATTATTTTGATTACTGCATTCTCAATGTTCCTTTCCCTTTACTGATTCTTGGGATTTCACAAACCTTGGTTGAAAATATCTTCAGCTCGGGCGCCTGGGTGGCTCAGTTGGTTAAGCGACTGCCTTCGGCTCAGGTCATGATCCTGGAGTCCCGGGATCGAGTCCCGCATCGGGCTCCTTGCTCAGCAGGGGGTCTGCTTCTCCCTCTGACCCTCCCCCCTCTCATGTGCTCTCTCTCTTTCAAATAAATAAATAAAATCTTTAA
>NW_027694888.1:0-353 GCF_054177405.1 Leptonychotes weddellii | reverse complement strand
CCTCCCACCTCCCCCATGCTCATGCTCTCACACTGTCTCTAAAATAATAAATAAATAAATCTTAAAAAAAAGAAAAAATAGCAAAAATAATACCTACTTCAAAGGGTAGTTTTTCAGACACATGAAAGATCATATGTGAGAGATAGCACAGCACAGTGTGTGGCATGAAAGATTAGTACACATTGAATCCTGGGGTACAGGCTTATGAGATATGTCTAAGGAAGTAGTTATAAAGTTATAGATTTTCAACTTAACTGAAAATGCCAGTTTTTAAAAAATTTTTTAAAGATTTTATTTATTTATTTGAGAGAGAGCGAGTGAGCACAAGAAGGGGGAGGGGCAGAGAGAGAGCA
>NW_027694887.1:0-353 GCF_054177405.1 Leptonychotes weddellii | reverse complement strand
ATCATGACCTGAGCCGAAGGCAGATGCTTAACCATCTGAGCCACCCAGGCGCCCAATTCTGCTTTTTTTTACGTTGTCAGCTTCTCCTTTATTTCTGTAGGAATCCAGTGATTAGATGTGTACCCAACTGACTTCTCTTATTATTAGCTTTCTAAAGAAAAGACATGGTTTTAACTGAAACCAAAACAATGTTGGCTAGCCTGTCACTTGAGAAAGGACTAAAACTTCAAACTTCCTAGTCATGAGGCCATTAAAAGAAAACCCAAGGACTGAGGTGAGAAGAAAAGTGTCCCCTCTGGGCTGGGAGGTGGGGGCGGCAGTGGGCAGGTTGAGGTGTAGCCGGATCTTTGCCT
>NW_027694886.1:0-353 GCF_054177405.1 Leptonychotes weddellii | reverse complement strand
AGTGTTGTTGGAGTGGGGGGTGGGGTGGGAGGGATGGGGTGACTAGGTGATAGACACTGGGGAGGGTACGTGCTCTGTTAAGCGCTGTGAATTGTGCAGGACTGTTGAGTCTCAGATCTGTACCTCTGAGACAAATAATGCAAGATATGTTAAGAAAAAGAAAGAAGAAGAAGAAGGTAGCGGGAGGGGAGGAATGAAGTGGGGGAAATCGGAGGGGTGCACGAACCATGGGAGAAGATGGACTCTGAAAAACAAACTGAGGGTTCTAGAGGGGAGGGGGGTGGGAGGATGGGTTGGCCTGGTGGTGGGTATTGAGGAGGGCACGTTCTGCATGGAGCACTGGGTGTTGTGCA
>NW_027694885.1:0-353 GCF_054177405.1 Leptonychotes weddellii | reverse complement strand
TCCCCATAACACTGGCTTAGAAAACCAGAGGAGACTAACTTCATGAGTTCTTACAATCCATGGGGCTTAACACCTGGAAATTAAAAAATCAGTGAGATCAGCTCTGACAGAGCCAGAGGGCACCATGTGCACTATCCCTGCATTCTCCTGCGGACCTGCCCCTCCAGTACACACCTGGCCAGAACCCATCCAAAGCAGCCCCACAAGCCTGGCAGTGTGCAAGCAGCGCTGACAGGGGCCGACATCACTCCAGAGTGACTCCTGCCCAGGGAGAGGGAACGATAACCACACACAGCAGTCCAGCTACGGCCCCAGCCCTGGACCCGGAGCAGACATCTGGTCTGGCTGGACTT
>NW_027694884.1:0-353 GCF_054177405.1 Leptonychotes weddellii | reverse complement strand
AAAAAAAAATTAAAAAAAAAGAGTACGTTTATTCCCTACCTGAATCCAGTCCTCACCAACAGATTTGTACGGTTCTCATTTACTGAATGAAATAATACTAAAGATGGTTTAATATCCTGGTCATTGCCCAATGTTAAAAACAACCAAACAAACAAAAACACTGACTTCTAAATTTATTATTTAAAAAATCTTCATTTTTCCTGAGGAATTGGTATTTTTTTCCTCTTGGATAATAGCTTAGTAAGTCTGCATGTGTTTCTTCCACTTAGTAGCTCATTATTCTATTATAATTTCAATAAGTAAATCATAGTCAGTACATAGTATGAATAACTAGCTCTCATTTTGAAAAAAAA
>NW_027694883.1:0-353 GCF_054177405.1 Leptonychotes weddellii | reverse complement strand
GGGGGGCGCAGAGGCGCGTCTATCAGTAATCTAATTCCACATGCCTGGTGAAAGAAACCAATATTACCACAGCAAAGACTCGCCTCTTGCTATATTGATTTTTATATTAACAATAAAGGACGGCCGGCCCCCCAACGAGCAAAGCTGCGAAGAGAAGATGCACATCCCCGCTTCCCTCTCGGTCTGCAATTTGTGAATATTCTCCTGCTAAAATTCCTGCTTTGTCACGCCTGACAATCTCGCCTTTTAGGCTGGTGGGCTCTCCATTCCGCGTACGGTGGCTCCGGGCCAGCCTTCAGCTGATGGACCTAACACTTTGTCTTCCACGTTCCCAATCAGCCCAGGCTCGGGAA
>NW_027694882.1:0-353 GCF_054177405.1 Leptonychotes weddellii | reverse complement strand
AGTTATTGAAAATATTATGTAACTATAAACTTAAATACTATTTAATATGTGAATAATAAGAATAATAAAAAATATTGTCTGCATTTCCAAGGAAATAATTCTAGCAAATAATTTTCAGTGAAGCATTACATATTTTCTCTTTATTCTAGGGGTGCCTGGGCGGCTCAGTCAGTTAAGCGTCCACCTTCGGCTCAGGTCATGATCCCAGGGTCCTGGGATCAAGCCCTATGTTGGGCTCCCTGCTCAGTGGGGAGCCTGCTTCTCCCTCTCCCACTGCCCCCCTCCCTGCTTGTGCTCTCTCTCTCTCTCTGTCAAATAAATAAATAAATAAAATCTTTTTAAAAATAAATATT
>NW_027694881.1:0-6669 GCF_054177405.1 Leptonychotes weddellii | reverse complement strand
GCCTGGGTGGCTCAGTCGTTAAGCGTCTGCCTTCGGCTCAGGTCATGATCCCAGGGTCCTGGGATCGAGTCCCACATCGGGCTCCCTGCTCAGTGGGAAGCCTGCTTCTCCCTCTCCCACTCCCCCTGCTTGTGTTCCTGCTCTCGCTATGTCTCTCTCTGTCAAATAAATAAATAAAATCTTTAAAAAAAAAAAAAATACCTCAAACCTAACATGCCTGAAACCAAATAAATAATTTTTATCTCCATGTCTGGTATTTTTTTCAGAGTTCCCTATCTCAGGAAAAAGTAACTGAGCACTTGTTTGGGCACTTGGGGTGTATGATTAGGCAGAGCGAAAATCTCCAGCCTCCTAGATCCTACATTCTAATAAAAACTACCATCATGTCTCACCTGGAATGGTTTACCTATATCCAGTCTTGCACTCCCTAATTTGTTCTCTACCCTCTAGCCATGGTGAGAAAGAGGCTGTATATTAATGGATGAAGAGAAAAGGCAACATGAAAAATGATCCCCAAACTGAACTAATTCAGAAGATTCAGAGCCTGGAACCAGAGATGATCATGAGAAGCATGTACCCAGTGGCTTGGCAGAGATCTGGGGAGGGCTTTGGACTTTCTCAGGGGTGTATGGAATTTCAAGTCCATTTTATTAAGATTTCAAAGGTCACAGAGACCATAGCTGCTATTTCGGGTATATTAGCCTTTATCCTGTTCTGCCTTCCTGCAGCATTTGACTTTACTAACACACAGTAGAGTCTTGGGAATACTTCCACAGCTGCAAATGGCAAAAACTGCTTTAGAACAAAGAGATACCTGCTTCTGTAATCATACCATAAATAATTTTAACTCAGTTGTGACTCTCTCTTTAAATGAAAATACCTCCCTTTGCTCATCAGTGTACACCTGGCATCTAGAGTAGCACCTGAACACAATCAGAAGTGGATTAATACCTGTGGAATAAATAAATGAATTAAATTGCCTAAACAAAAATTGCTCTGTGCATTATTATGCAAATTACTACTTCTTTGTAAACTGTAAATGCCTTACAAAGTCCATTCCTAAATCATGAAATTGAAAATGTATTTGGTAAAAAAGTATACGTGCTGCCAAAGCGAGCACTGTATTTGGTAAAAAAGTAAAAATATTTCCCTTTCAGAAAAAATATACTAAAATTAATAAAATCAGCTTTTACTAGGACTATTAGTACAAATCCATACTCACAGTTCCTATTACAAGCTTTGAAGTCAGCTAGAAAATTTTGTGATTTAAGAAGTAAATTTTAGGAGTGCCTGGGTGGCTCAGTCATTAAGCATCTGCCTTCAGCTCAGGTCATGATCCCAGGGTCCTGGGATCGAGCCCTGCATCGGGCTCCCTGCTCAGCGGGAAGCCTGCTTCTCCCTCTCCCACTCCCCCTGCTTGTGTTCCCTCTCTCGCTGTGTCTCTGTCAAATAAATAAAATCTTTAAAAAGAAAAAAGTAAATTTTAGTGGATTTGATTACAGACAAAATTTTTTAAATACCATCTTTGTTAAGAACATGAAACAAAGTGGCTTTGTTACTTAATTAACCCCCTAAATCAGAGATTCCCAGACATTCTTGGTTCAGGGCACTATGTGTCCATGTAATTTTTTTCAGTGGCCTAAACCAAAAGAAATGCCTAACAATTCCACTTATTAAGTCTCTTGGTCCAATTATTTTATCAGAATTTGTATCCTAAAAACTTAGTAGACATTTGAAAAAATACAACAGAATTTTTATGTTATTCTTAAGTAATGACAATTACTTACTAATGTAATGTGTGCATCTACTGGGCAGTGCACAATACTTCAAACCTTAGAATCAAATTGGGAATCACTGCCATTCATTGCTTGTTCCACATGGATTTTTCCATGGTACAACTTTTTACACAACCACCACCAAGAACCCAGCCTTATGAAAATAGGACAACATCAAAAGGAATACAGTGCAATCTAATGTTGACACTGAACTACCTCAACCTAGTATTTCATTTGGTAACCAACAAATGCTGAGTATCACTGGATTCCTCTCAAAAATTAAAAATAACTAGCAGAGCCTCCGTGCAACACTGCAGTTTTGGGTTACCTCAGCTCACAGTTTGGAAATCATAATTCTGGACTATATTCCCACATCTACCTGACTAAGTCCAAATCCTTAGAGAAGTAATTCATATTTAACCCCATTCAGAAAGCCTCCCTTGATCATCTAGACACAAGTAATCTCCCTCTGCCTCATCTGAATTTCTGGTTGGTGGCAGAGACTGATCGGCTGCTAGCATCTATTCTTTTCCTTTGATCTTAGAAACAGAATCCTAAAATTTGGTTGGGCCAATATTTAACGGCAACTTAGAATAAAGACAACATTTCCCAGCCTCTCTTGCAGCTATGTGAGGCCATGTGGCTGAGTTCTTGCTCATGAGATGAAACTAGAAGTGGTAAATGTGACTTCCAGGAAGTGTCTCAAAGAGAGGGGTATTATCCTTCCTCTTCCCTGCTTGTGGGAATACAAGTGTAATGGCTAGAGCTCAAGCAACCATTTTATTTTTTTTATTTTTTTAAAGATATATTTACTTGAGAGAGAGAGATAGAGAGGGAGCGTGCGAGCAGGGGGAGGGGCAGAGGGAGAAAGAATTCACAAGCAGACTCCCAGCTGAGCGCAGAGCCCGACGCAGGGCTTGATCTCACGACCCTGAGATCATGACCTGAGCCAAAATCAAGAGTCAGACACTCAACTGACTGAGCCACCTAGGTGCCCCTCAAGCAACCATTTTAGACTCTGAGGTAAAAACTATATGCAGAAGGTGGCTGAATAGCAAGAAAGAGGGAACATGACTCCCTGATGGATTTGTGAATCTTCTCTATCAGCCCTGAACTGCTTATTTCCCAGATTACATTCACAGGGGAAAGGAATAAATTCTTGATAAATCGCTGTTAATCTAAATATTATATCACTTGCAGTTGAAGCAATTCAAACTGACCTATGCATTTATTACTTTCTACTTTGGATCATGGTCATGTACATACATACGAAAACTACTAAACTACAATCTCAGGAGGTAAAGACACATGTTCAGTTCATTCAACAAATCCTTACATCATGTGCCCAGAAAATTATTTTTATCCACTAGGCAACTAACTGGTGCCTAGTACATAGTAGGATCAGAATAAATATATGCATTCTCAATTGAATAAATTATTCACAATTAAAGCGCAAAAAAAATTTCCCAAGAAATGTTTGGGATTTTTAATATACTTACTTTTGATGGGAGGGAGATAAAAACCATTAAAAGGCTTTTCATAATAAATAATGTAACTGTCAAGTTTGTTTGCCTTTGACCAGAAAAACAGCAACTCAGTGTGACCACAGCAGATTATCTCCTGTTATTCAGAAGCTCAGTGCCTTTTATATGTCTTCAACAAGGATAAATTCCAAAGAAAAATTTTACAACTTAGTAAATTATAGCTTTTCAGTTTTCAATTAAAAATTTCTTAATACAGTGTAGTAGCCAAAATGTTTTCATTGGGAGTTAATAGGGATAAAGCAATAAAAAATAGGGTTAAAATGCAGGCAATCATTGGACAAGTTCATCTCATAATCCCATCAGAAACCCCACATTGCTACAGACTTCAGCAATCTCCTCCCTGGTTTCCCCAAATCCTCACTTGTCCCCTTCCAATCTCCACATTGTGGCTCTGCTTAAAACCCTCCAGAAACTTCAGAGACAAAGACGAGCTTCCTTAATATGGCATAAAAGGCAATGTTTCTCAGATGTCAATGTACACGTGAAACACATAGGAAGAGGCTGAGCCAGTAGGTCTGGGGTAGAGCCTGAGACTGTGCATTCCTTAGCAGCTCCCAGCTGATGCTGATGCTGTTTTCCAAAGCAGGATCTGGAGACCCTTATAGGTCTGCCCTGCCTATACTCAGCTCACTGCACACCACTCATGGCCTCGCCCTCTACACTTCTGCCACCTTCTGCTACTCATTCAGATCCTCACAAGCACTCTGTCTAGAATGGCCTCCCTCCAGCTCTCAACCAGCCTGTGTCACTCAAGACTCACTCTTCCTACATCAACTCATGACTTGTGATTGATTCTCATCATTCTGCTTTTTATCCCAGTTGCAATTTACTTGTATGTGTGTGATTATTAGATTACATTGGTTACTCCTGCTATACAGTAGGCTCCATGAAGTCAGGGACCATGCTGGCTTTTGCTTACCATTGTAGCCCTAGTACTCAAAAAGGGCCTTGACTCTACTAGGCACTCCATAAAAGTATTAAAATAATGAAATCAGGGCAGCTGAGTGGCTCAGTCAGTTGAGCGTCAGACTCTTGATTTCGGCTCAGGTTGTGATCATGTGGTCTGGATCACCGGGATGGAGTTCGGTGTCCAGCTCTGTGCTTAGTGGGGAGTCGGCTTGAGATTCTTTCTCCCTCTCCCACTGCCCCTCCCCACTGACGCTCGGGCTCTCTCTTGCTCCCTCGTGCGTGCTCTCTCTCTCTCCAAAATAAGTAAATAAATCTTTTTAAAAAATAATGAATCAGGGGCACCTGGGTGGCTCAGTCGTTAAGCGTCTGTCTTCAGCTCGGGTCATGGTCCCAGAGTCCTGGGATCACATCAGGCTTCCTGCTCGGCGGGAAGCCTGCTTCTCCCTTTCCTACTCCCCCTGCTTGTGTTCCTTCTCTCGCTATGTCTCTGTCAAATAAATAAATAAAACCTTAAAAAAAAAAAATGAATCAGGGAGCCTGGGTGGCTCAGTCGTTAAGCATCTGCCTTCAGCTCAGGTCATGATCCCAGGGTCCTGGGATCGAGCCCTGCTTCGGGCTCCTTGCTCTGCGGGAAGCCTGCTTCTCCCTCTCCCACTCCCCCTGCTTGTGTTCCCTCTCTGTCTGTCTCTTTCTCTGTCAAAAAATAAATTAAAAAATCTTTAAAAAATAATGAATCAATAAACTCACCTAAATATGCCCTCCCACTGTCAGAAGAGTCTTAGAAACACAGGGACTAAAATGCTGCCCCATGTTGGAATAATTACTACAGTCATAATAATAACAGAAATAGTAACAATATAGCAAAAAAACCCATTGAACATTTGCTGTGGGCCAGGCACTCCTCTCAGCATTTTGCATAGAAAATAGCTCTTAATTCTCAAAACAGCTCTATGAGATGGTTGCTATTACCATACCCATTTACAGATGAGAAGTATGAGGTTCTTTGTGAATAATTTCATAAAAATAATTCAAGGTCATTGGCAAAAAAGGCAAAATCCAAAGCAATACTGAGTCACTCAATTCCTTTCTCTGAAACTCAGTAGAAAGACCAGAGATCTCGAAATTACATGTTAAGATGGTGGAGGAGTAGGAGACCTGAATTTCATCTGGTCCCAGGAATTCAGCTAGATAGGGATCAAACCATTCTGAACACCTACGAACTCAACAGGAGATCGAAAAAAAGAATAGCAGCAACTCTCTGAACAGAAAAGCGACCACTTTCTGGAAGGTAGGACATGCGGAGAAATGAATCCGAGGCGATATTCGGGAGGATGGACGGCGGGGGAGGGGGCCTCAGTCAGCAGCTTCTGGCAAGTGATAGAGCCCAGGAGCACAAAATCAGAACTTTTAGAAGTCGGCTCCGCTGAGGGATGTGGGTCCAGTGGGTGGAACCCCCTCTGGGACAGTGTGGTCTCAGGACCCTCGGGGTTACAGAAAGACCAGGGGCACCTGAGTGAGGCAGAGCTCCCAGGTATCGGAGCGGGGAAGCCGGCTGCACAGACGGAGCCAAGGCGCGGGCTCTCAGCTCGGGGTTGCCATAAACCGTGATCCACGGCACAGTCGGGCCACTGCTCCTCCAGCAGGGACCCAACAAGCGGCAGGTCCGGGGAGACTCCCCTTCCTCCCCCGGGAGAAGCGGCCCGGGAGTGCACCGCAGGGATCTGCTGGGTTTGGAGACTCCACACGGGGTCGGGTGCCAGAGAGAAATGCTCGGTCACAGGCCGGGTGAGCACGGAGTGCGGCCGGAGACCGGGGAGACGGGAGTGAGTGACTGCTTTTCTCAGGGGGCTCACTGAGGAGTGGGGCCCCGAGTTCTCGGCCCCTCCGGTCGGAGATTAGGGGGTTGCCATTTTCACTCTCGCCCTCCAAAGCTGTACGGAAAGCTTGCAGGGAACAAAAGCTCCTGAGAGCAAACCCGAGCAGATTACTTAGCCCGGACGGCAAGGTCAGGGCAATTCCGCTCCGGCAAAGACATTTGGGAACCATGGCAACAGGCCCCTCCCCCAGAAGATCAGCGAGAACAGCCAGCCAAGACCAAGTTTACCGATCAATGAGAACGGCAGAACTCCAGCGCTAGGGGAGTACTGCACAGAATCCATGGCTTTTTCCCCCCTCATTCTTTAGTCTTTCAAAGTTAATTTTTTTAATTTTCTTTTTTTTCTTTTTCTATTTTTTTTGAATTTTTCTTTTTCTCTTTTTCAACCAACATCTTATCAATCCCTTTTTTAAAAATCTTTTTTATTTTTCATTTTTAGAGTCATAGTCTATCTCTTCATAGTAGTTAACCTTATTTTTGGTATATATATAAGATGTTCTCTCTTCAAAATTTTGGGATACAGTTTCTTCTAACATACCAAAATATACCCTAAATCTCTAGTGTA
>NW_027694880.1:0-353 GCF_054177405.1 Leptonychotes weddellii | reverse complement strand
AGCCATTTGTATGTCTTCTTTGGAGAAATATCTGTTTATGTCTTCTGCCCATTTCTTGACTGGATTATTTGTTCTTAGGGTGTTGAGTTTGATAAATTCTTTATAGATTTTGGATACCAGCACTTTATCTGATGTGTCATTTGCAAATATACTCCCCCATTCCATAGGTTGCCTTTTAGATTTGTGGCTTGTTTTCTTTGCGGTGAAGAAGCTTTTTATTTTGATAGATAAATAGTTCATTTTTGCTTTCATTTCTTTTGCCTCTGAAGATGTGTCTAGCAAGAAGTTGCTGTGGCCACAGTCAAGGAGATTGCTGGCTGTGTTCTCGTCTATGATTTTGATGGATTCCTGTC
>NW_027694879.1:0-353 GCF_054177405.1 Leptonychotes weddellii | reverse complement strand
CTGCTGCTTTAACTCTTAGGTGTTGTTTGTTTGTTTTTGTCATTGTTATTTGTCTCCTGAATCAGAATTGAGCTCCATTATCTCAATAAGTAGTATGATTTTAAAGCTAAGATATTTCTCTCTTAATCAGGCCTCGATCAATAAAACTACAAGATTATAAATTGCCTGAATTTTAGTGAATAATTCTTTTTTTTTTTTTTTAAAGATTTTATTTATTTATTTGAGACAGAGAGAATGAGAGAGACAGAGAGCACATGACAGGGGGAAGGGTCAGAGGGAGAAGCAGGCTCCCTGCCGAGCAGGGAGCCCGATGCGGGACTCGATCCCGGGACTCCAGGATCATGACCTGAGCC
>NW_027694878.1:0-353 GCF_054177405.1 Leptonychotes weddellii | reverse complement strand
TTTGTTCTTCCAATCCATGAGCATGGAACGTTTTTCCATTTCTTTGTGAAGAGACTCTTAATCATAGGAAACAAACTGAGGGTTGCTGGAGGGGCGGGGGTGGAGGGATGGGCTAACTGGGTGATGGGCATTGGGGAGGGTATGTGTTATAATGAGCACTGGGTATTCTAGAAGACTGATGAATCACAGACCTGTACCCCTGAAACAAATAATACATTATATGTTAACTGATTTTAAACTTAACAACAACAACCACCTCATTTAAAATGGAATCAGGAGGCCCAAACGGGGAGCTCTCACCCTACCATTGGTCAACTGTAGACCCAAGAAGGGAAATATCTTGCAAGTCTTGC
>NW_027694877.1:0-353 GCF_054177405.1 Leptonychotes weddellii | reverse complement strand
TGTCCTCCGCAGCCCACAGACGTCTGCGGGAACTTTACAGCGGACTCCAGCCCCCACGCACGCTTGGTGAGGGGTCTGCGCGCCCAGGATAGGCGTGTGTACCTGAGGCTGTATCAGATAAGAACACCACCGCGCCCGGCACGCGCCCCGCACCGCGCCCAGCACCACCGAGCCTAGCACCCAGCACCACCGCGCCCGGCACCACCGCGCCCAGCTCTACCGAGCCTAGCACCCAGCACCACCGCGCCCGGCACTGCGCCCATCACCACCGAGCCCAGCACCGTGCCCCGCACTGCTCCCAGCACCACCGAGCCTAGCACCCAGCACCACCGCGCCCGGCACCGTGCCCCGCA
>NW_027694876.1:0-353 GCF_054177405.1 Leptonychotes weddellii | reverse complement strand
TCTGACCCTCCCCCCTCTCATGCTCTCTCTATCTCATTCTCTCTCAAATGAATAAATAAAATCTTAAAAAAAAAAAAGGTAAACACAGCCTTAATTCATACGTAACACTTGTTTGCTTGCTTAGGCTTATTGAATTTTATTTTATTTTTTTTATTTTTATTTTTTTTAAGATTTTATTTATTTATTTGACAGAGGGAGACACAGCGAGAGAGGGAACACAAGCAGGGGGAGTGGGAGAGGGAGAAGCAGGCTTCCCGCTGAGCAGGGAGCCTGATGGCAGGGCTCGATCCCAGGACTCTGGGATCATGACCTGAGCCGAAGGCAGACACTTAACGACTGAGCCACCCAGGCGC
>NW_027694875.1:0-353 GCF_054177405.1 Leptonychotes weddellii | reverse complement strand
TATTGAGCTATTATTTTTCATTTTTGTAAATTTGAGGGATATTTACTTGCATTAATATGAAGAATACATTTTGAGGAGCTTTGAAAGGTGTATTCACCTTTTCCCCAATAAATACACAATAAAATACAGAGCTTTTCCATCACTCCTAAAAGCATTCTCATGTGTGCTTGTGGTCTGTCCCTCCTATTACTCCAAGCCCCAGCAATTTCAGTCTATTTTTTGTCAATATAGATTAGTTTACTCTTACTAGAAAGCTGTAGAAATAAAATCAGATAGTATGTACTCTTATGTCTGATTTGTTTAAATTAGCAAAACCTTAAAATTTATCCATGTTGTTACATTTATCAGTAGTT
>NW_027694874.1:0-353 GCF_054177405.1 Leptonychotes weddellii | reverse complement strand
CAAAAAAAAAAAAAAAGAGGTTTGAGGGCAGAGAATCATGTCAGCCATCATTCAAATCATTTTAAAGAGATCTCCTATGTGCAAATGAGATTTATATTTCTCCTTTACCAGATGCTTACCTGGCAAAGGTAACTGCAAAATAATGTCAGGGAACATTTATTTATTTATTTATTTTTGTTCATTCACTCATTTATTCTTTCATTAATTTTACACTTTAGATTACTTAAGCAGCTACTGCTGGTTGAGGTCTGTGCTAGCTGTTCAGCATATGAAGAACTAAAGGTTATTTTTTCAGGAACTTAGCATTTTCAGTGGGAAGGCATATTCTACACAGATAATTATAGTTCAGTGTA
>NW_027694873.1:0-353 GCF_054177405.1 Leptonychotes weddellii | reverse complement strand
ATAAGAATTATCTTAATAAACAAAAGACTGTTTATGGTTTCAGTAGCAGTGTGGTTATGGAGCCATATGTTAAACAATGCTGCCTGGCAGGCTGGGAACTTGAGAGACCGGTGGAATTCCATCTGAGATGCCTCTGTTGCAATGATCAGGCAGCCCAGATCACTGAACTCATCTAATTTCCCAGCAGTAGATTATGTGGCATTTTATTGCTCAGGCAATAACTGGTTTAATGCTGTTAGTATCAAATTGTGAAGTGTTAATTTTGTCTTAAAACCTTCCAGTAAATGAAATGCAACCTAGTTTTATCACCGTATCTATCAGCAGGCATGGATAATTATTTTAACTATGCTGAT
>NW_027694872.1:0-353 GCF_054177405.1 Leptonychotes weddellii | reverse complement strand
GCTTCTGGGACCCCAGGTCTACCCGCGGCCCCCCCAGCTGCCAAAAGAACCATAAACATAACAAAAACTCAACCTGATCCCTGACCTCCCTGGAAAATCAGAATTGCTGTGTTGGTTTCAGAGACGTCTGAGGCGGGAGAGAACTTAGGGGCTGAGAGGGACGGCCGGCGCTCACGGACGGCTATCCTGGGGTGACTGTCAAAAGCAGCACACTCTGAAACAAATAATGCAATATATGTTAAGAAAAAAAAAAAGAAGAAGAAGGTAGCGGGAGGGGAAGAATGAAACGGGGGAAATCGGAGGGGTAGACGAACCATGAGAGACGATGGACTCTGAAAAACAAACAGGGTTCT
>NW_027694871.1:0-353 GCF_054177405.1 Leptonychotes weddellii | reverse complement strand
TCCAGGATCATGACCTGAGCCAAAGGCAGTCGCTTAACCAACTGAGCCACCCAGGCGCCCCAGCCCCGTGTTCTGTCTCTGCTGAATCATTAACAATCACTGGATGCCCCCAGAGGCTTGGAGTGTTTGTCGCATCACATGAGATAATGAGAAAGCCCATTATAAACCTATAGGTCGGTGCTGATTTTTTTTTTTTTTTAACATTTGGAATGGGTAAGCAGGGAGACAGCCCTGAATCCTGGCTACGCTTTGAGAATGGCTCACCTCATTGGTCTCCCCTCCTGATCACGCTTCTGCGGAGGGCCAGGCAGCTAACTGGGCAATGAACTCCCCATCTCGGCTTTAGCTAGGCT
>NW_027694870.1:0-6670 GCF_054177405.1 Leptonychotes weddellii | reverse complement strand
CACATCTTGGGATTTCCCAGGCCCAGCAAGCGAGAGTTCTGCCCCTTTTAAACTGCAGGACCTTAGGCAAGTCACCTGACACTCCGGAATGATGTCCTCATGTGTGAAACAGGAATAGCAACAATAAGCCCTTGCTTCAGGGTTGTGTATAGATAAATGGTTTTGTTCTGTAAGTGTGTGTGTTGGCGGGGTGGGGGGGGCGGAGGTTTGCATTGTGCAGGACACTAAGCAGGTTCATGTCATAATGATACAGTCATAATATTCAATAACAATAGTGAGCATTTTTTTTTTTACAAGGGGAATCACAAAATCAATTTCCATGTACCTGGTACAATAAAACGTCAACCAGATTACATGCAATGTATTCATATTTATTCAAGAATGGTCATAGCAGCCCCAAATTGGAAACTGCAAATGTTCAGTGACAGGACAGTGGATAAACTGTGGTAATAGTCGTACAACGAAACGCTCCTTGGCAATAAAAACGAGCCGACTGCGGATACACGCAGCAGCGTGGAGGAATCTCACAGAACTAATGATGAGTGAAAGAAACCAGACAGCAAATAGAAAGTACTATGTGGATGCCCTTTATAAAGTTCAAGAACAGGGGCGCCTGGGTGGCTCAGTCGTTAAGCGCCTGACTTCTGCTCGGGTCATGATCCCAGGGTCCTGGGATCGAGCCCTGCATTGGGCTCCCTGCTCAGCGGGACCCTGCTTCTCCCTCTCCCACTCCCCCTGCTTGTGTTCCCTCTCTCGCTGTGTCTCTCCCTGTCAAATAAATAAATAAAATCTTTAAAAATATAAATAAAGTTCAAGAACACAAAAAATCAATCTAAGGTGATAGAAATCAGACTTGTGGTTTCAGGCCAGAGTTGGGAGTATTGACTGGGGAGGGGCATGAGGGAGGTTTCTGAGGCATTGAAAAGGACCTATATCTTGATCTGAGTGGAAGTTACATAAGTATATAGACTTGTAAAATTCTTTGAGGCATGCACTTGAGATTTGTGCACTTCATTGTGAGATATTTGTGCACTTTACTCAATATATGTTAGACCTCAAACAAAAATCTTAGAAGGTAAGGAGAAATTTAAAATAATTGAAATAGAAACACTATACAAGCTAGCACTGCATTTATTGAAAATTATTTATGGAAACATTTGCTAGGTTTCAATATTTCAAGAATGCAAATTCCCAATAATAACTATTTTGATGTTGGTTTTTTTTTTTTAAGATTTATTTATTTTGGAGAGAGAGAGAAAGAGAACGTGCACAGGGGAGGGGCAGAGGGAGAGGGAGAGAAAGAATCTTGAGCAAACAACCCGCTGAGCATGGGTGGGGACCCATGTGAGGCCCCGAGCTAGGGGACCTCATGACCCTGAGATCATGGCCTGAGCTGAAATCGGAGTCAGATGCTCAACCACCTGAGCCACCTAGGCGCCCCTTGATGTTGTTTAAAAAGCACAGTAAGAGGCACCCGGGTGGCTCAGTCCGTTAAGCGTCTGCCTTCAGCTCAGGTCATGATCCCAGGGTCTTGGAATGGAGCCCAAGTCCCACATCGGGCTCCCTGCTAGGTGGGGAACCTGCTTCTCCCTCTCCCTCTGCCTGTCTCTCTCAAATAAATAAATAAAATAAAAAGCACATTAAAACTTGCAGTTTATTGCCCCCTGCATGGCTTACCTATCTCTCTCCAACTCCTGGCCCCAGTGCCATGGGCAATCATCGTCCTGAATTTGGTGTTTATCTGATCCCAAGTATTTCTTCACTTTTTTGCTACATAGGTATATATCCCTGAATCACATACATTATGTTCTGCATGTTTTTGTAATTTATGGAAATGGTGTCATATTGTCACTTGTTTTTTTGCTCAACATATTCTCTTGTGAGAGATTTATCATTCTGTTGATTGACATTTATGTTTTGCCATTACAAACAACACTGTTCTTTTAAGATTTTATTTATTTGATAGAGCGTGCACAAGCAGGGGGAAGGACGGGCAGAGGGAGAGGGAGAAGCAGGCTCCCTGCTGAGCAGGGAGCCCGACGTGGGACTCGATCCCAGGACCCTGGGATCATGACCTGAGCTGAAGGCAGACACTTAACCGACTGAGCCACCCAGGCGCCCCATACAAGCCATACTGTTCTGAACACAGAGTTACTCTTTACTATTTACAAAATTCGTGCACATTAAGCCTTTATTACGTGTCAGGTGTTGTTTTGCCTCTTTTTTTTTTTTAAGATTTCATTTATCTTTTATTTATTTATCTTTATCTTTATTCATTATCTTTTATTCATTTAGAGAGAGCGCACACAAGCAGGGGAGCTGCAGGCAGCGGGAGAGGGAGAAGCAGGCCTCCCACAGAGGAGCCCTTCGACTCGATGCTGGGCTCCATCCCAGGACCCTGGGATCATGACCTGAGCCGAAGGCAGACGCTTAACTGATTGAGCCCCCCAGGCATCCCTGTTTTGCCTCTTTTAATCAAAATGGTACCTGCTGCAGGAGATGTTATGATCCCCATTTTACTAATCAATTTTTCTTGCTCTCTCCTTCAGCCCAACCCAGTTAACCACCAGGCCTTGCTGATTCTGCTTCAGGAATCTCGGTCAGCTCCATTCCTTGTGACTACCACCGTTGCTAGTATTACCTCAGCTATGAACCACCCCAGGAGCTTCCAGCTGGTTTCGCTGCTCCCTCTGCTCTCCCTGAGGTCTCTACTCCACAAAGCTTCCTACCCTATTGTGACACTATCCTGCTTGAAACCCCAAACTCTACTGGTTTCGCATTGCTGTTAGGATAAAAGCCTAGATCCTCAGCAGAACTTCAAGGCCCTTCTGTGTGGTCTCACCTCTCCAGCCTCAACTCCCAAGCTTTTCCCCCTGCACCTGGGCCATGCTGGTCTCCTTTCTGTCCTTCAAACACGCCCCAATCTCTCAGGCCTCGCTCTGGACCTTCATACCTGTTGCTCTTTTTGTGTGGAATCCTCTCCCCGAACTCCCTAGGTTAACTCTATGCTGTCCTCACACCTCCACTCAACTGTCACTTGAACCCAAAGGAGATCAAGCCCCCTCTTCTATACCCTTTGGCAGGATTTACCAAAGATATGATTTCATCACTGTATGCCTTTTTTTTTTAGATTTTATTTATTTATTTGAGAGAGAGAATGAGAGACAGAGAGCACGAGAGGGAAGAGGGTCAGAGGGAGAAGCAGACCCCCCGCTGAGCAGGGAGCCCGACGCGGGACTCGATCCCGGGACTCCAGGATCATGACCTGAGCCGAAGGCAGTCGCTCAACCAACTGAGCCACCCAGGCGCCCTGCCTGTTTTTTTTTTTTTTAAAGATTTTATTTATTTATTTGACAGAGAGATAGAGAGCACAAGTAGGCAGAGAGGCAGGCAGAGGGATAGGGAGAAGCAGACTCTCCACCGAGCGGGGAGCCCGACGTGGGGCTCGACCCCAGGACCCCGGGATCATGACTTGAGCCGAAGGCAGCCGCTTAACCAACTGAGCCACCCAGGTGCCCCTGTATGCCTCTTTTTAACAAATCCAAACTTCAGCTGCATGTCCCTCCAAAGGCCAATACTCAAGAGATGAATATTGATTGGAAAGGAATGTGAGGTTTATTCAGGAGGCCAGCCACCTGGGCAGAAGGTGGACTCTTGTCCAAAAGCCAACTCCCTGGTTTCTGCTTCGCCAGGAGGGTTTTAAAGGGACAAGGGTCGTTAATCAGTGAGAGGGTGCAGCAGCCTGTAACAGGTCCTGATTCCCTGCAGATTTAGTGGTGCCTATTTACAGCTTTCAGTGCTCGGTGTAGCAAGAGGTCTAACTGCTGTTCTGTGACATGCGAGGGCTTTCTATTCTCCTTCTAAAAAGGAATGTAAGATTTACAGATACCCAAGGAAGGTTGGTAAATCAATCATATGCAATTAAGAAGACCTATTAAAGATCATCATGCTAGAGGCACCTGGGTGGCTCGGTCGGTGAAGCCTCTGCCTTCGACTGAGATCATGATCCCAGGGTCCCAGGATCGAGCCCCACTTCGGGCTCTCTGCTGGGAGGGAGCCTGCTTCTTCCTCTGCCTACTGCTCTGCCTGCTTGTATGCGCTCTCTCTTAAATCAATAATATCTTTTTTAAAAATCACCATGCTAGTTACGGAGATCAAGGCAGCCTCTCCTGAAAACAAGTGCCTGCTAACCACTGCGGTAACGCCTACGCGTAGCAGGACTCATTATGCTTTGGAAAATATATATGAACGGTTTTGAACTTGTTACAACCGTGAACGTCTCACGTCCCCATTCACAGATGTGGAAACTGAGGCTGAGCCCACGAGGGGCTGGCCCGGCCTCAGCGACCTGAACGTGGCCGCCCTAAGGATGAAGCCACCCTCCGAGGCCCTTGCAGGGCCGCCTCCTGTGGAAACCCCCAAGGCAGAGCTGCACCCCACAGCACCCCAGGAGCGCCCAGGTAACAGCTTTCCCAGAGCGGCGCGGGGCGCTCCGGGAAGTGTAGTCCGCTCCGCTCTCCGGCTCCAGCAACTTCCGCTTCCGGCGGGCACGGACTTCGTGCGAGGTTTGGGGAAAGACGCGTGAGAACTGCGGCGTTGGTGGTGGATGTGCTTGGCGTCTTCCTGGCGGGACCCTGGGTTACCATATTAGCTGTGCTCCTGTGTGCGGAGCGCTGTCGCAGCCACCAGGCAGAGGTGGGACTCGAACCTGGACTGAGGCCCCTTCCTGGCCTCTGTGGGTGCGCCCCAGACGGGGAAACGGGGCAGAGCGTGTTCAGCCAGAGGACAAGGAAAGGGAGTCAAGTGTGGCTACCGACTCAGACCCTTAGGATGCCTGGGTTATTATTCCGGGCTAGAGTGCTTTAACCTGGTGCTTCGGGGCTGGGGTTCTGGAATCAAATGCGTGGGTGCCAGTCCCGTTTCTGTCGCTTCCCGTCAGTGTGACCCTCCTCGGAGCATCAGGGATTTTTACTTGTAGAGATCACACTACCCCTGCTATTACCAAATTAAGAACAGACAGCAAATGTGTATTGCCACGTGCTCAGGAATTGGTGGCCAATGTTATTATTTCAGAAAGAAGCAGGGCGCCTGGGGGGCTCAGTGGGTTAATCGTCTGCCTTCTGCTCAGGTTATGATCCGAGTTCCTGGGATGGAGCCCCGCATGGGACTCCCTGCTCAGCGGGGAGTCTGTTTCGCCCTCTGCCCCTCACCCTGCTCATGCTCTCTCTCTCTCAAATAAATAAAATCTTAAAAAAAGAAGAAGAGAGAAGCAGGCAGGACAAGCTTGGGGCTATGCATTGACCTGGAAGGTCTCTATCTCCTAGGTAAGACGGTGGGCGTAGGGCACTTGGCAACTCTTGCTGTCTTATCTTGAACAACTTCTCCTTTTAGCAATGAGAACCCCAAAGGGCACTTCCTGCTTCTGGAGAGCAGCCTTCCTGTCTATAAAAGAGTCCATTTACCCTGGAGGTGGTAGCAAAGATTCCTTAACCAAACTATACTTAGGCTCCTCTGAACTCTTCTCAACAAGGTCTTGAGTTTGGGACTTCTGTATTCATTTCTGCATTATCCAGTTCTAGCAAGAATCCAGCTAAGTCAGTTCAGCCGGAACCCCCACCCTCAATATCTGATTGGGTTCCTGACCCTCCAGCATCCCCTAGGTGATGTCTGATCATGCTGGCCTGCCTTCAGCAAGAATCCTACTGGGTTGGTTTAGCCACAGTTTTCCCCCTGATGTTTCCTCTTACTAATTTTCCATCCTCCCCCACTTGTGTTTGGAGTTAAGCCCAGTATCTCTCCCTCACTACACACCCCCTTGCATGGCCCCTGCACCCATCTCTGGTCCTGGATAAAGGCTTCCAATACCATTGTTTGACAAGTGGCATGAATAACTTTCCTGAACAGTGGTTGAGAAGGAAGTGTATTTCTCACTCTCTGTGTCTGTCGCCGTCTCTCACACAGGCTGGCTCTCTGCATGGTTGGCTTCAGCCCTCAGTAGGGCTGAATAGATTTTTGAGGGAAGCTGGACATTTTACCTCTCTTTCTCTTCCCTTCGCTTGGGCCTCCTGCCATTTTGGAGAAAACCATTGAAGAGAGTATTGAAGCTAAGGAGATTATGGCTTCTGTTATGAGGGGGATGAACCACCAGGTGAACTAATGGGGGTTTTTGTGTGTGTGTTTTTTTTTTTAAGATTTATTTATTTTTAGAGAGAGAGTGGTGGGGAGGCGCAGAGGGAAGGAATCTCAAGTGGACTCCCCGCTGAGCATGGAACCTGATGTGGGGCTTGATCCAAAATCAAGAGTCGGATGCTCAACAGCGTGAGCCACTCAGGCGCCCATGAACTAATGGTCTTTTTGTGTAAATATTCTCCACCTAAAAGAACAACTGCATCCCTCTCTTCCCTCCTGCTGCATGTTTCTTCATAACACCGTCACCGCCTGTGTCATTCTATTTGTTAGCGTGTGCCAGACACAGGCCAGAAACGTGTCGATGTGTTTTATCTCACACAGGACTTAAAACCAGTCTGAGTCTACATTCAAAATTAGGAGTTTTCACCTGAACATCTAGATACCAGACTTCTTCAGCCAGACGGGCTGGCAGCACGGGGCCCGCGTCCCGTTACTCCCCACATCCCTGACACTGGCTTCCAGCAGCAGCTGCCATTGTCCC
>NW_027694869.1:0-353 GCF_054177405.1 Leptonychotes weddellii | reverse complement strand
AATAAGTCATGTATTTTTTTTTAACTTGTATGATCTTCAGAAATCGAATGGGGTTAAAATAAACCGATTGATAGATGGAAGCAATTGGTTATCTTCTGTCATTTTTCATGTTTCTGACAGATGAATAGACTCCTTAGTAGGATATATATCCTAAGTCCTTGCCTTTTATCTTGACATGCCATGCCCTTGTTGATGTAGCCCAAGTTATTCTCCACTCATTTTCCATCAACCTTCCTCCACAGGCACGGTCATTATTGGTCATTATCTTACCGTCATTCAAACATGTCCTGTATCCATCTAACTCTGTACCTTTGCTGCCTCTTCACATGTCTATCACCTAATCCCATTTTTTT
>NW_027694868.1:0-353 GCF_054177405.1 Leptonychotes weddellii | reverse complement strand
GCAAATTTCAATGATACAATATAGTGTTATCAACTATAGTCACCATGTTATACATTAGATCTTCAGACTTTATTCATCTCATAACTGGAAGTTTAAACCTTTTTACCAGTCTCTCCCTTTTTCTCCCACACCCCCAGCCCTTGGCAACCACTTTTCTACTCTCTGTTTCTATGAGTTCAACTTTCCCTTTTTTTAGATTCCATGTGATACTTTACAGTGTTTGTCTTTCCCTGTCTGGCTTATTTCACTTAGCATAATGCCCCTCCAGGTTCATCCATGTTGTTACAAATGGCAGGATTTCCTTCTTTTTTATGGTGGAATAATATTCCATGGTATGTGTGTATGTATGTATG
>NW_027694867.1:0-353 GCF_054177405.1 Leptonychotes weddellii | reverse complement strand
ATTCTTGGAGATATGGGGACTGTGTGAAGGAGGTGTTGAACAGAGTAGTGAGTTTGATTTGGTAATGTCCCCTGGATGGGGGGGCACTGAGCCACTGCAAGCATAACTCAGTAACAGAGGACGTCTTTCAGCTAGTTAAAAGAGGGTCTGAGAGATCTTTAATTCAACCACCCTATTTGCAGATTAAGAAACTGAGGCCATGGGAGGCAAGGCAATTTTCCTAAGGTCATCTAGCTGGTTGGTGGCAGGCCCAGGAGTGGATTTCTTAGTGTCCTGTTTCCCAGGTCCATTACCCATTTCTGCTACACTTAAGGACAGCTTCCTGTAGTGACCTGCTATGTTTTTTTTTTTTT
>NW_027694866.1:0-353 GCF_054177405.1 Leptonychotes weddellii | reverse complement strand
ATAAGAATTATCTTAATAAACAAAAGACTGTTTATGGTTTCAGTAGCAGTGTGGTTATGGAGCCATATGTTAAACAATGCTGCCTGGCAGGCTGGGAACTTGAGAGACCGGTGGAATTCCATCTGAGATGCCTCTGTTGCAATGATCAGGCAGACCAGATCACTGAACTCATCTAATTTCCCAGCAGTAGATTATGTGGCATTTTATTGCTCAGGCAATAACTGGTTTAATGCTGTTAGTATCAAATTGTGAAGTGTTAATTTTGTCTTAAAACCTTCCAGTAAATGAAATGCAACCTAGTTTTATCACCGTATCTATCAGCAGGCATGGATAATTATTTTAACTATGCTGAT
>NW_027694865.1:0-353 GCF_054177405.1 Leptonychotes weddellii | reverse complement strand
CTCTCTTCCTCTCTGTCTACGCTTACACCTCCGTGTGTCTCTCTGTCTTTTCCTGTGGGTCTGTGTGTCTGTCTATGTCAGCCGGCCTCCCGTGTCTCTCAGTCGGGTCCTGCTGTCGGGGGGTGGGCAGGGTAAGATGGAAGAGGAAGGGCCACGGGGTTGGGCTGCTGAAGAGGGTGTCTGGTGGTGCCCAGGCTCCATGTTGCCTTTGAGCGAGGCGGGATGGCTGGCTGCCCTAGGCCCAGGGCGGCGGTTGGGTTGTGGGGTGCGCTGAGTACACCCCGCATGCCTGGCTCCATGACCGAACGCACCCGTAGGCATCTCGGGTGCAAAAGCACGGCGGCAGCGGGGGA
>NW_027694864.1:0-353 GCF_054177405.1 Leptonychotes weddellii | reverse complement strand
GATTGTTCCTCTTGCTGTGCAGAAGCTTTTTGTTTTGATGAAGTCCCAATAGCTTATTTTTGCTTTTGTTTCCCTTACCTCAGAGAGAAGGAACATGTATGGAAAGAAGTTGCTGTAGCTGATGTCAAAGAGGTTACTGCCTGTGTTCTCCTCTAGGATTTTGATGGTTTCCCGTCTCACATTTAGGTTTTTCATCCATTTTGAATTTATTTTTGTGTGTGGTATAAGAAAGTGGTCAAGTTTCATTCTTCCACATGTTGCTGTCCAAGTTTTCCCAGCACCATTTGTTGCAGATCTTTTCTTTCTTTTTTTTAAAGATTTTATTTATTTATTTGACAGAGAGAGAGAGAGAG
>NW_027694863.1:0-353 GCF_054177405.1 Leptonychotes weddellii | reverse complement strand
AAGTGCCGCTGGGCATTTTCAGGAAAACCCCTGATAAACAGACTTGGAATGGATGTTTACTCCTCCTGATCCTCTTCTGCACAGCGACCTAGTGTCGGTGGTATTCCCAACTGTGAATGTATATAGTTTGGGAGGGAAATCCCTTTTGTGTGAGGTGGGGACGGAAGGGGCCCCACGAGGACTCGGGGTCCGGGGTGGGCGCCGTGAAACAGCTTTGGATTTTCAGTGGAATGAATAAAACATAGTCTTACTCACCTGAGGAAAAAAAAGGAAAGCAAAGATTTTGCTATTTCATTTTTTAGTTCTAGGGAATTTTTATAATATTGTAAATAACTTGGTGTATAAGAATAGTA
>NW_027694862.1:0-353 GCF_054177405.1 Leptonychotes weddellii | reverse complement strand
TCCGCCTCCGACTCTTTGGGGCTGCCTCTGGCCCGCACGCCCTCAGGTCCACCGGGAGCAGGCACCGAAAAGCAAGTGAGTGAAGGCCGGCTCTGACGCTGGAGCGAGGGCGCGAGTCCGCGTTGGCGGGTCACGTGAGGCCTTCGTCACGGCGAGCGGCACCGCCCCCATCCCGTGCCGGCTTCAGCCCGCGCGAGGGCGCATAGCCGGCTGGCCAGCACAGGTCCTCTCTGCTGCCGCGTCTTTAACAGCACCAGCCTGGGCTCCGTGGCTCTCCCTTCTTTGTATATTCCTGGGCCTTTCTGTGCGGCTGGGGAAGGGCAGTATCTTCTCAGGGACCTGTTGGCCGTTCC
>NW_027694861.1:0-353 GCF_054177405.1 Leptonychotes weddellii | reverse complement strand
CATATTTGTATTAGAGAAGTATTGTTTTACACAGTTTAAAACTTCACAAATACTGCATGTATTATTCTGCAACTCGGCTCTGAATGCTTTATTAAAAAAACAGCTTTATTGAGGTATAATTTATATACTATAAAACTTACCCGTTTTAAGCGTACGACTTAATGATTTTTAGTTAATTTACAGGGTGGCGCAACCATCAATCAGCACGATCTAATATTAGAACAGTTCCATCCCTCCTGAAAAGTCTAAATGCTTTTTTGGTTTTTCTTTTTCTCTAAATGCTTCTTCATACACATTTTTTTTTTAAGATTTTATTTATTTATTTGAGAGAGAGAGAGCATGAGAGGGGGGAG
>NW_027694860.1:0-353 GCF_054177405.1 Leptonychotes weddellii | reverse complement strand
GAGCTAGAAAGTGAGAAAAAATATATATTCCGAGCCGCCAAAGTGGACGTCACCGGGTCCGTGTACCCACAGGTGCAGCGGTCTCGAGGGGTGAAGGTCCTCGGCAGGAACCACCATGTGCCACGTGCTGTGGCACCGAAGTTGAGCGAGTCGTGCCCACACGGGGGGTCAGCTCGGACGGCCACATGCTGCGCCAGCCAGCCCCTACGACACTGGGCTTGCCCCGAGAAGCAGCACCATCCCACTGGGCTCGGCAGAGAGAACCATCAACTCCAGAGCTGTTGGTTTCACAGGGCGGGCGAAAGCTGTGTTGAGGAATGAGGGGTTTGGCCGGGCGAGGTGGGGGGGCGGGA
>NW_027694859.1:0-6670 GCF_054177405.1 Leptonychotes weddellii | reverse complement strand
GGATCGAGTCCCGCATCGGGCTCCCTGCTCGGCAGGGAGTCTGCTTCTCCCTCTGACCCTCCTCCCTCTCATGCTCTCTGTCTCTCATTCTCTCTGTCTCAAATAAATAAATAAAATCTTTAAAAAAAGAAAAAAAAAGAAACTGCTGGAACTCCCTTACATTATATAGTTGCTAAAAACAGGTGTTTTCCTATTGTCCATTAGAAACAGGAAAATTTCTACAGCAACATATAAGGTGTAAAGACAAAGTAGCTGTTAATAGGAAATTTCATATTCTCTTCTCTTACCCCCAAAGTTGAGAAATCCTGTTCTATTGGGAAAAGCAGACACTATTATGGACGTACAGGAAATTTCAAAGAAAATACATACAGGTCACAATTTAAAACTTCATCACACTGTTGGTGGGAATGCAAGTTGATACAGCCACTTTGGAAAACAGTGTGGAGGTTCTTCAAAAAGTTAAAAATAGAGCTACCATATGACCCAGCAATTACACTACTGGGCATTTATCCCAAAAATACAGATGTACTGAAAAGAAGGACCACATGCACCCCAATGTTCATAGCAGCAATGTCCACAGTAGCTAAACTGTGGAAAGAGCCGAGATACCCTTCAACAGATGAATACATAAAGAAGCTGTGGGCCATATATACAATGGAATATTACTCAGCCATCAGAGAGGATGAACACCCAACTTTTGCATCAACATAGATGGAACTGGAGGAGATTATGCTAAGTGAAATAAGTCAAGCAGAGAAAGTCAATTATCATATGGTTTCACTTATTTGTGGAACATAAGGAATAACATGGAGAATATTAGGAGAAGGAAGGGAAAAATGAGGAGGTGGGGATCAGAGCGGGAGAAGAACCATGAGAGACTATGGACTCCGGGAATCAAACTGAGTGTTTTAGAGGGGAAGGGGGTAGAGGATGGGTTAGCCCAGTGATAGGTATTAAGGAGGGCACGTATTGCGTGGAGCACTGGGTGTTATACACAAACAATGAATCATGGAACACTACATCAAAAACTAATGTTGTACTGTATGGTGACATAACATAACATGATAAAATAAAATATAAAATTAAATAAATAAATAAATAAAACAAACTTCACCAATATCATTGAACACTACCTCAAAAACTAATGATGTACCATATGTTGGCTAATTGAATTTAAATTTTAAAAAAAAGGAAAAAAAAGTGAAAAAAGGAGAAAAAAAAAGAAAAAAACCTTCATCAATAATATCCTTTTAACCAAAAGTCAAAAGTCTTGGGGAAAAAAGGTAAGCTTTACTACTTAAACAATAGTTTCAGGATGATAAAAGGCAACATGAACAAAGCCTGAAGACCAGATAAATTATGTTCAATGTTCATACAAGACTAATATCTATCATGTACAGAGAACTTCTAAAATTCAATAATAAAAAGGTTCACAAAATATTAGAAAATTTATAAGTAACTAACAGAAAAAGAAAAACTAATTGCTAATAAATACAAGGGTATTGAAGTTAATAAAAGCTAATATTGTCATGCATTAGATTGAAAAATATCCTCAAAATTGGACAGCGTTCAATATGGGGTAGACCAGGATGAAATGGATATTCCCTTATGATACTAGGGTAAATTGATATAAACACTTTATTCAGCAATTTATATTAGCAATGAAAATTTAAGATGCACATACCTACATACCCACATGCCCAGCAATCCCACTTCTTTTTATCTACCTCAGAGAAACACTACTATGCTTATAAGGAGATATTTACAAGAATGTTTTTTGAATTACATTTGCAAGAGTGTAAACTATGCAAACAATAGAATGCACAATGCCAAGAGTGAACCCTAATGTAAACTATGGACTTTGGGTGATTATGATGTGTCAATGTAGGTACATCAATTGTAACAAATGCACCACTCTTGTGAGTGATGTATGTTAATGGAGAGGGGCAGTATACGTGTGTGGGGACAAACACTATATGAGGAAATCAGTGCTTCCTCTTGTTAATGTTGCTCTGTACCTAAAATTGCTCTTTAAAAAATTAGTCTTTAAAAAAATAGAGCAATTTCACTGAGGCCCAAATCTCTTGTGGCTTTCCATTTGCTCCTCTTTCCCCTAAGGTGTCCCTGTAAGTACTACTCTAACATAGTCATCCTGACATTGGTTCTGAGACCACCAGTGGGTCGGAAGAATCCATCCAAAGGACTGTCATCCAATACAAAAACATAAGCCCTTTTATGGGTATTTAAGATTCATAGCCATTCATTTTAGTTACAAATTAGTAAATTAGAAATAATCTATTTCACAACTAAAATATATATATTATAAATTTAAAGTAATGTTTTTTGGAGTTCTCTGAGGATTCTCAGTATCTGGAATTCAAGAAGTAGAGGAGAGAAATGGAGCAGAAAAATATTTAACTAAAGGCTAAATATTCCCCCAATTTGTTGAAAGACATAATTTATTGATTCAAGAAGCTCTGCAAACCCTAAGTAGAACAAATACAAATATGACCCTAGGGTATTACCCACCTGGGTGTGGATGACAGAAAGCCAAAGAATGAGAGGAGACAGAGAAAAATGCACAAGTCAACCATGATTTTTTCAGTGTGGGATTCCTAATTTATTTTGTTTTCCTTCATGCTTTTCAAAATTTTCCAAACGTTCTGCATTTTTCCTGCATTCCTTCTGAAATTGGAAAATCATCCTATCTTCTCTCTGAATAAGAAGTCTACGTTGTATTTATAATCCAAACAATAGTTGCTCAAAGGCATTATGGATGAGGGGGCAGAGAAGAGAGGTGTGTGCACAGCTGCTCCCTTTTCTTCTCTTTTCTTGGAGGAAGTCCTGAGACAGGTCTCTTCACCTGGATCCCCCAGGTTCTCACCTCTTCTCACTACTTCTCAGTGCTTTTCTCCACCACCCTTCCCATGCTGTCCTACAGCTATCATTGTACTCTCCTACTTCTATCTCCCTAGTCCTCCCTAAGTCTGCAACCCCCCACCGTATTCAATCCATTGCCCATACCCTCACCATCCTGTTTTCTCTCCCATTTCAATCTCCCTAGTCCAGTAAACTCCACCAAGTCTAGAATCACCTTGCCCCTGATGCCAAAGAGCGTGGAGAACATTCCGATTCCATTCAAACACCAATCTCCTATTTCTTTCCCTGATCTCACATATCTGCCCAACCCTGCCCATTCTTTCCATGCTTTCCCATATTCCCATTTCAGTAGCAGCCTCTCAGCCCCTCACCTGGCACTCTGAACCCTATCAGGTATCCAACCACTTCAAGCCTTCCTGTCTCTACTAAATACTCAACCCTATATTAAAGTTACTCTAATTTCCCCCAAAATTTTCACTCCTTCCCATTCTTCTGGGGCCCTTCTTTTACAACTACACACTCCAGTTTCTCCTTGTGCTCCTCTCCACTCACCCTTCTTGTACTTAATGGCTCCAGGCACCTATGAACCATGGGACTTCTGTCCATCCCAGGTTGCCAGATCAATAATTCCCAGAGTACCTGAGTGCTCCCACTCCCACCAGTTCTCCTCATTTTTCCTCAAGCCCCCAAACCTCCCCATTTTATCACTCCATCCATTCCTATTCCCCCAGTTGCTATACCACCTCAGACCTAAGCCCACCATCCTGAATCCCCACAATCCCCCTGAGTGGTTCTACTCCTGCACCCTCCTGCATCCTCCACCCTCTATTCATGGTTCCCTCTATCCTCTCTGTCTCTCCTAGTCTCTCCCATCAATCCCCTTTCCCCTCTCTGTGATGGCATTTACCCCTGATGCAGTCTGTCTCCAAATCCTTGTTGCTTCCACTTTCTCCTCAGCCCCTACACAGCACCTAGCACTTCCCCAGGGCCCCTATACCAGCCTCTCTCAATACAACACAATTCCTATCAGGCCCCCTCACCATCCTTGACCTTCCCATTTTCACTCACAAAATTTCCCACCAGGTTCTTCCCAGGCCCCTATCCCTATCTCACCAACAACCTTTGATACTCCCACTCAAGATTGCCCCAAAGGAAGGCTGACTGGTCTAGTTCAGTCCAGAGCAGGCTCCAGTGGTCCCCTCCATGCATTCCATTTCTCTATTCCTTCCCAATGCCCTAGCTTCTACTTCATTTCCTAAGCCGCCTTCCTAATCCCTAGGAAATTCCATATCCAAGACACTCATTCTCACATGCTCACATCCCTAGTACCCAAGCGCCCAACTTATGGATATCAAAGTAATCCCTTGGACCTGAGGACTCCAAGTCTGCAGGTTCTGCTGTTGCAGTTTTTGGCCCCTGATTTTACACTTCCAGTTCCTCAACACATGGGCTCCCTAATTTTCAGCTTTCAAAACCTTATTGTAACATACTTCTGGTGTTCAGATTCCAGATCTCTATGAAGGGGCTAAATCCTAAATGAGTTCCTGTGTACTCATCCATACAATGACTGTCAGATCCAGGAAAAGGGGCAACTGGTGATGGAAGCTCCTCACCACTGCCCCTCAAAACAGAGACCAAAAGGGATAGATCTCTTCAACCTCCAATCTTAGCCCCTCTCTACCACTTACTCTTTGATGGCTGTGGTCTTGTACTGGAGTTCTAGTGTGAGAAGTGGAATCCCACTTAAGAGCCTTGCCTCATAGTGGTTTCTAACTTGATGACAGAATTCTGGAGAAATGAGCTAGAAAACACCCATGTCCAATTGCCCTGGTTAACTCTTGTTTGTCTTTCATTTTCCTACTAGAACTTAAGATTTATTTTCTCACTTAACATTCAAAACTGACTCATAAGAAAATTAATACAGTCATTCCCATTATAAATAAAAAGACTAAATTTGATAGATTTTAAAAGTGAAGATATGGGGACAAATGCTGAGATCTGCCCCCAAACCATAACCTAGGAAGGCAGCCATCAGTTGACCTACTGCTCCTTCCCACCTGCCTTCCCCAAACAGGGTTTGTCCCACGTCTGCCATGTCCCCACAGGCACAGGGTCCCCTAGACCACAGTAGCTACTATACTGTATGTCCCTTTCTTCTAATTTCCCACCTTACAGATTGTTGTGGACTAAATGTTTGTGAACCTCTACCCAATTCATATTTTGAATCCCTAGCCCCCTCCCCATGTGATGGTGTTTGGTGATGGGGTTTGTGGGAGATAATTAGAATTAGATGAGAGTGGAGCCCTTATGATGTGATTAGTGCCCTTGTAAGAAGAGACACCTGAGAGTTTGCCTTTTATCACTTTACACATGAGTGGGGAGAGAAGGCCATGGGAACACACAGTGAGAAGGTAGCCAGAAAGAGTGCTCTCACCAAAAATTGAACACTGACAAACCTAGATCATGGACTTCCCAGGCTCCAGAACTGAGAGAAAATAAATTTCTGTTGTTTAAGCCCCCCAGTCTATGGTATTTTGTGATGGGAGTCTAAGCTAATGCACAGATCCTCGGGATTCCCAGACATGGGAATCAAGTCTGGCTTGTTCATTTCCAATTTTTCAATTTAGTATCATGCCATAAAGAGTAAGTACTTATCACATATTTGAAAAGTGCCTGAATAAATTGATGTCGGATGAAGAGCTCCCCAGAACATCCTAGGATATAGGTCAGCAAACTACAGCCGATGGGCCAAATCTGGCTCACCACCTGGTTTTGTACACCCCACAAGGTAAGAATAGTCTTTACATTTTAAAACAGGTGAAAAAAATCAAAAGAAGAATGATATTTCATGTCCTCTGAACATCACATGAAATTCAAATTCAGTGTCCAAAAATAAAGTTTTATTAAAACACAGTCATGATCGGGGCACCTGGGTGGCTCAGTCATTAAGCGCCTGCCTTCAGCTCAGGTCATGATCTCAGGGTCCTCGGATCGAGCCTTGCATCAGACTCATTACTCCGTGGGAAGCCTGCTTCTCCCTCTCCCACTCCCCCGCCTGTGTTCCCTCTCTCTCTGTGTGTCTGTCAAATAAATAAATAAAATCTTTAAAACACACACACACACACGCAGAGTCATGATCATTCATTTATGAGTGTCTATAACAGTTCTCATGTTACAATGGCAGAATTAAATTGTTGCTATAGATTCTAGCCAAAATGCTTAATTTCATGTGTCAACTAGACTGGGTCACAGGATGCCAGAGAGCTGGTTAAACATGAATTCTGGATGAATCTGTAAGGGAGTTTCCAGAAGGGATTAGCATTTGAGTTGGACTGAGTAAAACAGAAGGCCCTCTCCAATGTGGATGGGCATCATCAAATCCCTTGAGGGCCTGAATAAAATAAAAATGTGGAGGAAGGTTGAATTAACTCAGTCTGATGGTTTGACTGGAACATCCATCTTCTACCCTCAACACACCCAGTACTCAGGCCTTCAGACACAGAGTGCAATATACACCATCAGCTCTCAGGGTCTCAGGCCTTCACATTACACCACTGTCTTTCCTGGGTTTCCAGCTTGGAGACAGCAGACTGTGGGACTTAGTTCCATAATCATGTGAGCCAATACCTCATTATAAATCGCTTCATAAAGATGGACTCTGAAAAACAAACTGAGGGTTCTAGAGGGGAGGGGGGTGGGAGGATGGGTTGGCCCGGTGGTGGGTGTTGAGGAGGGCACGTTCTGCATGGAGCACTGGGTGTTGTGCACGAACAATGAATCATGGAACACT
>NW_027694858.1:0-353 GCF_054177405.1 Leptonychotes weddellii | reverse complement strand
CTGACCCTAAGAAATCAAGAATAGAGAAATTCGAAAGCAAGGAGGAGCGGGGAGGATATACGGATAAAGAAAGAGGAAGATAGAATATTCCCTTATGGGCAATCAGTGGTGGGTGGGCAGGGCAGGATGAAGGCGTGGTTCACATGGGCCCCTGCCCATCCTGGGGCCAAATGCCGGTCCTGCCCTTTACCAGCCAAAAGCTTGACAGAGGAGCTATTACCCCTCCAAACTCAGTTTCCCATCTGTAAAATGGAAATAACAGTCATGAACTCATAAAATGATTACGAACGTGAAATCAGAATAATACTTCTAAAGCACTGAGCAAAGTGTCTATATGTTGAATAGCTATTAGG
>NW_027694857.1:0-353 GCF_054177405.1 Leptonychotes weddellii | reverse complement strand
TTTTTTTTTTTTAAAGATTTTATTTATTTATTTGAGAGAGAATGAGATAGAGAGCATGAGAGGGGGGAGGGTCAGAGGGAGAAGCAGACTCCCTGCTGAGCAGGGAGCCCGATGCGGGACTCGATCCCGGCACTCCAGGATCATGACCTGAGCCGAAGGCAGTCGCTCAACCAACTGAGCCACCCAGGTACCCCTGAAACTGAATTCTTAAATGGAGAAGAGAGAATAAGACAGTAGCAATACATGAAACAATAATAGCTAGGAATTTTCTAAAAGTGACAAATGACATTATTTTACAGATGGAAGAGACATAAATTCAAAGTAAATAAATATAAAGAAACCCACATCGAGGC
>NW_027694856.1:0-353 GCF_054177405.1 Leptonychotes weddellii | reverse complement strand
GTTTTTATTATAGTACATAATTTTTTAAAAAATTTTATTTTATTATGTTATGTTAATCACCATACATTACATCATTAATTTTTTTATTATGTTATGTTAATCACCATACATTACATCATTAGTTTTTGATGTAGTGTTCCATGATTCATTGTTTGCATATAACACCCAGTGCTCCATTCAGTACGTGCCCTCTTTAATAGCCATCACCAGGCTAACCCAGCCACCCAGACCCCCCAGAACCCTCAGTTTGTTTCTCAGAGTCCATAGTCTCTCATGATTCATCTCTCGCTCCGATTTCCCCCCCTTCATTTTTCCCTTCCTACTAGCTTCTTTTTTTTTTTTTTTTTTTAACA
>NW_027694855.1:0-353 GCF_054177405.1 Leptonychotes weddellii | reverse complement strand
ATATTTTTAAAAAAAAAAAAAGAAGATAGTAGAAAGGGAAAAATGAAGGTGGGGAATCGGAGGGGGACACAAACCATGAGAGACTGTGGACTTTAAGAAACAAACTGAGGGTTCTAGAGGGGAGGTGGGTAGGGGGATGGGTTAGCCTGGTGATGGGTATTAAAGAGGGCATGTTCTGCATGGAGCACTGGGTGTTATATGCAAACAATGAATCATGGAACACTATATAAAAAAATAAATAAATAAAAAAGAAATAAGTATTTCTTATTATGGGTCACAGTCCAAAAGTTTTGAAAAATATGGGCTCATAAAATAAATTGATAATCCTCTTCCTAAATGTTAGTTTTAAAGTG
>NW_027694854.1:0-353 GCF_054177405.1 Leptonychotes weddellii | reverse complement strand
TGTGACATGGGAGTGTTTAACGTAGTCCTAATTTCAAAAGCAACCTGCTAGACTAGCAGGGCAGAATGTTCATCTTGTTAGGCAACTGAACTGCCCTCTGAAACATTAAATGATGAAGGTGGTAGCCAGGGGCTCAGGGCACAGGGGCCAGGGGGTTGCTGTTCAATAGGGGGGAGTTTCAGATTACAAGGTAGAAAGACTGGGAGATCTATTTCACCATAATGTGAATGTACTTAACACTAGTGAAATGTACACTTTAAAATGGTGAAGCTGAGGGGCGCCTGGGTGGCTCAGTCGGTTAAGCGTCTGCCTTGGGCTCAGGTCATGGTCCCAGGGTCCTGGGATCGAGCCCC
>NW_027694853.1:0-353 GCF_054177405.1 Leptonychotes weddellii | reverse complement strand
CACTCACCACAGGGTCCTTGTTAGAAAAACGTTGGCGGAGGTGCAGAATACTTTGGGGATTGCTGCTCCTTCACGTGCGTGGTGAGGGTCCCAGCTGAGCCCTGGATTGTCTTGGGGGCCCGGCGCACAGCGCACCAGCCGCCTGGCTTGGCCCTCCTTGGGGGGGGGGCATTTATTTCACACTCTGGCTCGGCTGGCCAGGCTGGGCGGGGCTGTCTGAATCACCAGTTGCTCTCCAACCTTTCACCAGCGCTGGGTCACGCCATCTCGAATGGCCTCGTGCTGATCGGCACTGGGAGCTCTGTGAGGCTGGACGGGGAGCTGGACTTGGCCGTGAAGACCATGGTGGAGGT
>NW_027694852.1:0-353 GCF_054177405.1 Leptonychotes weddellii | reverse complement strand
ATGTGGATGCTCTGATTCTAGTGAATCAAAAAGATCAGATATTTGAATTTGGGAAGTTATTAGAGTAAAATATTGTAGCATTCTTCATGAGGGGATTAAAAAAGATCCCCTCAAGTGGTGACCGAGAAGGACTCAGTCTGCCATGGCTGGCTGTGAAGATGGGACCAAGGAGTGTAGGCAGCCATTAGAAGTTAGAAAAACACAAAAGTTTCCCTGCCCAAACCTTGATTTTAGCCAACTGAGACCTGTGTCAGACTTCCGAACTACACCAGAATGATAGGGTTAATTTATATTGTTTAAGCTATCAATTTGGTGGTAATTTGTTACAGCAGTATTGAAAATTAATGCAATGT
>NW_027694851.1:0-353 GCF_054177405.1 Leptonychotes weddellii | reverse complement strand
ATAGGAGGGGCTGCGGGGGACCCAGCGGTGGGGATGGGCACCCCCGCCTGCCATGCCCAGGGGACCGGGCAGCCTCTGCAGCTGCTGTGTGCAGGAGGGCCGACCCAGAGCCCCCGTCTGAGCTGAGGAAGCCGCTCTAGTCTGGCTCCTTGGCAAGATGAGGGCCTGAATCCAGTGACATTCTATTTGCAACGGAAGGAAAGGAGCCTCCAGAATTCAAGGGTCTGCGCCCACCTGCATGTGTAAGGGTGAGCCCGGAACAGGAGACTGCTGAGCATGGGCAGAGGACATGAGCCGACAGCTCACAGCGGCCAGAAAAGGAGATCAAGAGTCATGGGACATGGTGACCGGGT
>NW_027694850.1:0-353 GCF_054177405.1 Leptonychotes weddellii | reverse complement strand
GGCTGCCTTCGGCTCAGGTTATGATCCCAGGGTCCTGGGATCGAGCCCCGCATTGAGCTCCCTGCTTGGCAGGGAGCCTGCTTCTCCCTCTCCCTCTGCCTGCCTCTCTGCCTACTTGTTCTCTCTCTGTCAAATAAATAAAATCTTTAAAAAAAAAAAGCCTCCTTGGGATGGGGTGGGGGGCATTTTGCAGGTAATAATAAAGAAAAAGTTGAAAAACACTGGCCTTGGGTATGAGATGGAAAAAATAAAGACTAACAGGACTCACACTCTCTGCCACAGACGAATAGCTGCCGTAATATTTTGCTCTGAGTCCTCGGCAAGCTCATTCCTGAAATACAAGCCTCCTGTAA
>NW_027694849.1:0-353 GCF_054177405.1 Leptonychotes weddellii | reverse complement strand
TTGTGTTCCCTCTCTCGCTGTGTCTCTGTCAAAAAAATAAAATCTTTAAAAAAAAAAAAGAACAGTTATTATACAATGTATATTAAATAACTAAATCTAACATAAACATTTTACATGAAATGATAAATCAGTGCCAACTGTGTAGAAGAAAATATCCAGTATTATCATCATTCCCAGGGAGCGCTTACATTTCTACAATAATCCAATCTGAAAGACAGTCTTTCTAGATACGTTCCAGTGCCAACAAGGTTTATATTTCAACAATTATTTTAATGTATTTGTTCAATAGGGCTCAAACTAGTAATAAGACTTCATATTGGAATCACTAAGCTTAAAAATTTTTAAATAACTCT
>NW_027694848.1:0-6670 GCF_054177405.1 Leptonychotes weddellii | reverse complement strand
TGACACAAAGTGGAACATGCCGAAAAACTGGGGAAAGCCCTAAACTCTATATTGAAGGCTTGCTGGGTGCTTTGAGCTTATTGCCACGTAGCAACTGAATGATGTTGCAGAAGGGGCAGCTGATTACTGAAGACTGGTTTCACAGGTGACAACACCAAGACCAAAATCAAGACACACCTTCATCTGTCAGGGGCACAGAACCAGGGACTGGCGGGTTCCCCCTTTCCTTGCACTCTCCAATGACATCGTAAGCATAGGTGAATCTAAAATCATTCCTCCGTGGAGAGATCAAACACAACATTGTCACCCCCTTGGTACTTCCAAATGCAACACTCTCCCTAGTAGTTCTAAAGTTCAGGGACCGCCAAAGTGGAATTTAGAAGAGAAAGGGAACAGCAAGCATAGTTGGTCTCCTGTTCCGGGTCCTGGCCCTTCTCTCGTCTTTGGCCTGGGAGACTAGAATCATAATTTTGTAATGAACCTCCAGCTAGTTGAGTAGATTCATCTTCTGCAATTGGAAGAATGCATCTGACATAAGGTGAGGAATATAAATCCAGGGTATGGAGGAATTAGACGTCCTTAATATCGCCTGGGAAAAAACTCTAGTCGGACAGAACAAGACCATAATGTATGTACTGATGCCTCCTGAAGCCCCAGCAGTTCAGTGCTTGGTTTCTCGTGGTCTGTCTGCGTCTTTCTCTGAGGTCTGAAGGCACTTCTGTCCTCCTGCCTGGTACAGAGTCTGGGCACAGAATGCAAGCACAATGCCCAACGAGGGAAAGAAGTGAATTCATCTTCTAATGATGCATCAGTTTAAACAAGTGAATCTTTTTTCATAAAATGGAGATAATTAAGGGAAGATATTATCTTCGCTTATTCGATTAATTTTGGTTATATACTTTTTATTTTCTTGGTATATATATTCTGATTAAAAATGACATTAACAATAGAAATGAGCTTAACAGGAAATGAGCCACTGCAGAACTTGGCCTGCTGATCTAAGGACCAGGTAATGGCCCTCCACAGTGACCCCTAGGAAATGCTGTGCCTTCCAGCATGTTAGTCCTTTATTATGGAGACTGAGTGAGTAGAATGACTCTTCAGCTTTTCCTGTTTTCATCCTAGGTGTTAACAATTCAATTTCACTTTCAGGCAATGATTAAGTCTAGTTTTGATGACATTCTCGCTGCAAGTTACTTCTCCTTGAGTAGCAAGTTAATGCAGGATCTACTGCAATTTGGCCTCAATGGCCTCCATTAATATTTGATTAGTGAATGAATGAATAAGTGGGTCAATAAGCCAATCCAGATGTCAGGGCTCTGACATCAGCTGGAGAAGAGTAGAAGGAGCAGTCTTTGAGGTTGGCAGCGTGCCAGCAGGCTGGCAGGGGTCCAGGTAACTGTCCTGCCTTGGCCTCCTCAAGATTGTTTCAGTGACACACTTCCACAGTGTGCTGAGAACTGAGATGGGGGAGAAGTCATTTCTTTCCCTTTTTTTTTTTTTTTAAGATTTTATTTATTTATTTGAGAGAAAGAGAGAGTGAGGGAGAGAGCAGGAGAGGGAGCGGGGTGAGGGGAGGAGGCAGAAGCAGACTGCCCACTGAGCAGGGAGCCCGATGCAGGGCTTGACTCCAGGATTGTGACCTGAGCGGAAGGCAGACGCTTAACTGACTGAGCCACCCGGGCGCCCTGGGAAGTCATTTCTTAATTCACACCTAGAAACTGAGCAAGTCGCCTGAGTCTTCACTCCCAGAACTCTGCTGTATCCTGGACCAATCACTCTTGCTGTTTGTTCGTTTTGATTCTCTTGCAGCTGCATCTCTGCCTTCGGGATCGGGGAAGACATCTGTCTGAGTGTGCTGGGCATTGCCAAACATCCTCCCCATTATATGCGGCAGCCCAGCCTAGGAAGGGTTAGTCAGGAAACTTCTCACCCCACGTTGCAGAAAGCAGGTATAAAGAGTCCTTAGGACGTAGAAATTGCCTAAAGCAACATTTACAAGTGCCAGAGGATGTTGTTACAATTCAGTCTGTCTGTGGCTGAAATATTTATGGAAGAAGAGCTATCTATTACCATGTCGTTCTTGATGGTGGGATCTGCCTCAGGCTGCATTTGTTGATTTGCCACCATCCACACGGGTGTGCAGGCTGGAAACCACCCTTGTCCCCTCATCTGTCACATCCCACACAGCACCAGTTCCTGCCTTTCTAACTCCAAAGGGTCTGATGACCCATGTTCTCCTCTCCAGCCATCTGAAGAGACGGGAGCCTAGACATCCAGTGGCCAAGCACTAGGCCTGTGACTCCAGGTTCCATGACTTCACTTATGTATGACGAGGCCCAACCAAGACACTTTGAAAAGCCTGATGGAAAATAGCGACAGAATTACATACCATGAAGGCACCATCAGGGAAGAAATTTTCCTTCACAATTAAATGACTTGCTTCCAGGGTATTCTGCATTACTTGAAGTTGTTGGAAGCACAGACCTGTAAGTTCTGCCCTTGAAATCTTAACTCGTTCAGTCGTCACACCCACCAATGAGACGGATGAAATCACAGTTGATACATGAGAAGGCATGTCCCTTGAGGTTCAGTAACCCAGCACCCAGCTGGGAAGTCTGGCTTCAGGATCCAAGATGGCGAGACCCAGAGCCTCTGTTCCTGTGTGGTCAGGTGGAAAGGGGGTCCTGAGAAAGTGCCTAGAGCAGGGCCAAGCAGAGTGGACACTTGGTAACCATTGTTTGTTGTAAGATAATTTCTTTACATAAGATAACTTCTAAGATAAGGTATTGATAGATTCGGGTACGACTGACCAGTAGCAAAATACACCTCATCTCAGATTCATTCACAAGCCTTGGGTGATTCAAGACATCCAACTAAATGGAGCCCACTTGAGAGCCACAGCAGGGCTGAGGCCACGGGACCACAGAGCCACCCTTGCATTTTAAAAGGTGGTGGGCTTTTCTCCTCTAGGAAAGTCACTGAAGCTTGTGCTTAATTAGCAAAACACTGCTTGTTGGGGACACTGAGAGTTTTCACTTCACTTAGCGTCGAAACTGTGTTTCTTTTAGCCATGCATGTTTTGCCCCCTCTTCTATGTAAGTCTTCATTGCCAAATGAAGCAGTAACTCCTCATGAGTTGGGACATTTTATATTTAGTATATCTGATGTGAAATACTACTAAAAATATGACACAGGTATTAATTTTTTTATTATCTCTTTTAAAGCTTCCCTTATTGAGTATCCACGAATATTCTAGGTAGGCCCCTCTCCGTCCTCATTCTGGAAGCAACACGCATGTGTTTCAGTGAATGGACGGCGGCACCAGGCAGAACTGACTTCGAATCCTGTCTTTGTGATTACCTCGGAGCTACGAGCATTTGGGCAGCTCGTGTGACCTCACAGAGCTTTGTCTCGGACGCCCCGTGTCTGCCCCATAGCCTGATGGTGAGGGTGCGGATCATCCATGTGGAACACTTGGCACAGCCCCTGCGCAGAGTGCACGTGAAATGATCCCATCAGTTCCTTTCCTTAGCTCTCTGCCTCTTCTTATTTTGCTTTTCTTCTTATTCTTGCGGTCTCCCCAGACAGAAGCTAATAACATGTAGAGGGCATCCTGAGACTGTTGTCCTGAAGCCTCCCATCCCACAAAACACCTAGATTATGTTTCTCCCTCCTTTTTTCATGCCTCAGCTGAAAAAACGTGGGCGCCATCTCCTGGTCCTCTCCGGAAGGTGCACACATATTTTCTCCGGGCTTTTTAACCGCCAGAAATGGGAAATTCAAGTACTATTACTATACACATTAGTGTAAAAATAGGCAGAGTAGCAACTCAGATAGTTCTCGAGTTCTTTATATCTTGGCATCTTTGCTTAAACTTATGGCAATACCATGGAGGAGAGATGAAATTAGATAATTCTTTGTCTATCTTGCAAAATGACTTTTATCTGAAGAGTTGAGCTTTTTTAAAAAAGTTGTTAAAATGTAGAGAACAGCAAATGATGATTCGACTGGGAGTCTGTAATTAATATGAATGTTTTGGATCAGATGGGCACGTTAGTGATGTTGAATGAGGTTTACTTCTCTTACTCCCCAATCCTCCCCAAAGCAAAGCAGAACCATTCATAGATATTTGTAGGAAAGCTTTCTTGGCAGTGATGATGTTGCCTCCCTAAACAAGGTATTTCTTCATGAACCAGGTGGTATGTGTGAGGGGAATGCACTCACTGGACACCCTCTTTGGATGCCCACCGCCTCTCTCTTCAGGAAAAACCTGGCCCAGCCATTCCAACAAAGCGACATCTGGATGCTTGGGAAATGTTGGGTAAACATGGAGCTGACCCTTTTCCCCCCGGGAAAGCACCCCGGAGAAGAATCCTTTCCAAGGGGAGGAGACCTGTGTGGGGAAAGCAGACACACAGCGCAAGGATGCAGAAAGGAACGGCCTCCAGAAACGTGCCCTGAGGGAAGCCGGTTACCACCCTGGAAGTGGAAGCCCTCCTTGTGCCGCCAAGATGGAGCCTGTCTTAGGAATGACACAGCCAAGAAGTCCCCTAGGCCCGCCCATGAAATCAAGCTGCCACCAGTGAGTGAGACACAGGCAGGAGGGTTGAGAAAGTCCCTAGAATCTGATCTATGTGAAGAGTAGAGTGTGGAACTGCCACCCACACCCACACCCGACCTCACGCACCACAGCTTGTTAGAGTTGTAGAGTACAGTTGTCTTCGTCTCTTCAACCATAGATGAGTTGAGGTTTTTTGGGTACCCGAGTCCCTCCTTAAATGTCCTTTGAAGTCAACACACCACACTGCACTGTGGTGCATGCACAACTCCCAGGTAGGAACAGGAAGTCGTCTGTTTTCTCCCTTACACACAAATGATAAGGGGCTATGATCACATTAACTCACTAACAGATAGCTACTAATAAACAGCTATTGTCATGTAAGCCTCAAATTTTGATAAGATGTTCTCAACTTAGCTGTTTTATTTTTCATCAGTCCTAAGGCAAGTTACTTCATTCAATTTGTCCTAAATGTACATTTCAGCCATCTTGGCCATTACACCATAAACTGGAATGGATAAAGCAAGGCTTTCTATGGACTTTTATTTTATTTATTTTATTTTATTTTATTTTATTTTGAGAGAAAGAGAGAGCGCATTGTGGGGGGGGGGCCAGGGGAGGGGCAGAGGGGGGTAGAGAGAGAGGGAGAGAGAGAGAATCTCTAGCAGTCTTTCTGCTGAGCGTGGAGCCCAAGGCAGGGCTTAATCTCATGACTCTGATATCATGACCTGAGCCAAAATCAAGAATCTGGAGCTTAACTGAAGAGCCACCCGGGGGCCCCTCTATGGACTTTTTCAATTGAATTTTTGTTTATATGTTTGTTTAATGGCTGAGGCCAGGTTTTGATCTGCTTAATTTAAATTTCTTTCTTGGATAAAATCCTTCCAGCCAAGACTGCATCCCCTGTGGCTATAGATCACTGCATCCACACCCTGGCAGCAGTTCTTACCTATTCACGTGGAAACTTCGCTTTGCTTCTGCAGCCCAGGCCTGCCCTGAGCTCTAGAGCCATCCAAACATCAGACTGCCTACTCAGCATCACCTCCTGGATTTTGCAAACTCAACATACTCAAAACCATTTTCATGGTTTTTCCTCTCCTTCGTACAGTGCCCCTCCCCTCCCCCTGTCACCACAGCCCCTCTGCACTCCTTACACACCAAACCTGTGTTCCTATTTCATCAGGAAGTGGCACAAGCCAAGAACTTAGCAGGCCTCCTGGGGCTCCACCCTCTCTTACAGCCATGAGTTCAGTTCAAGTCCATATCTGTTCATTGTAATTCACAGTTGACTCTTTCTGCTCCAGCTTCATGACCATCACTCTAGTCCTATCATTTCTTTTTTTTATGTTATTTTTTAAAAGATTTTTTTTATTTATTTGAGAGAGAGAGACTGAGAGAGCACAAGCAGGGGGAGGAGTGGAGGGAGACGGAGAGGGACAAGCAGACTCCCTGCTGAGCATGGAGCCCATCGCCGGGCTTGATCCCAAGACCCTGAGGTCTTGACTTGAACTGAAATCAGATGCTTAACCGACTGACCCAGCCAGGTGTCCCAGTCCTATCATTTCTTGGTTTTTAAATACAATTTTAATTTTCAGCATATATTTTAATGAGTAATACAAAGATATAAGACCGACCCCAAATCAGAAGTATAAAACAGTATGCACTGAAAAATCTCCTTCTCCCCAGTCCCCTAGCCAACCTGTAATTGTCCCCTACACAACTCATGCTTCCTGGTCCCTATGTGTCCTTCCAGAGAGTGAAAGATATCCGATTACTCCACTATGCCTCTTGGTTTATTTTAATTAAAGAATTTATTTGGTGCTCATTACACAAAGAGCTTCTTTAGTCTTTGAACAGTTGCATGTCATCCTATTAAGAAATAAACTGCAATTGAACTAGGAAACAAACTGAGTGTTGTTGGAGTGGGGGGTGGGGTGGGAGGGATGGGGTGACTGGGTGATAGACACTGGGGAGGGTATGTGCTCTGGTAAGCGCTGTGAATTGTGCAAGACTGTTGAATCTCAGATCTGTACCTCTGAAACAAATAATGCAATATATGTTAAGAAAAAAAAAAAGAAGAAGAAGAAGAAGGTAGAGGGAGGGGAAGAA
>NW_027694847.1:0-353 GCF_054177405.1 Leptonychotes weddellii | reverse complement strand
TTTTAATATCCTCTTGGGCTTCTTCATTGTTGATTTAGAGAAAATCACCTGGTTGTTGTAGGGAATTTACTACATGAACTCCTGTAGGAAATGCTACACAGATAGAGCTTAGGGTGATAAGGACACTGACCTCCCCGCACCCAGCCCCTTTCTGCTGGTCGACGAGATCCCACTCTGTCCTCCAGCCTCCAGCATCTCCCACCACCTTCCCCCTGGACCCAGATTCCTCTTTCTCTGAGAAAGTCAGTTACATCAAAAGTTAACCTCTCAAGCTTTGACACCCACCTTGGACTGTTGGATTAATTGAAGATGGAGAAAAAAAAGTGTGTTCCACACCACTAATTCAACTTTAT
>NW_027694846.1:0-353 GCF_054177405.1 Leptonychotes weddellii | reverse complement strand
ATCTCCAAAGGCTAGTGAAACAAAAGCAAAAATTTGTTTTCATCCTGGACCTCTATCCTGAACTGTTGACTAATATATCCAACTGAATATTTGACATCTCCACTTGAGTATCTTTCTTTCTCTTTCTTTCTTTCTTTCTGTCTTTCTGTCTTTCTCTGTCTTTCTGTCTTTCTCTTTCTCTCTTTCTGCCTCCCTTCCTTCCTTCCTTCCTTCTTTCCTTCCTTTCTTTTTTTAATTTAAATTTTAGTTAGTTAACATACAGTGCAGTATTGGTTTCTGTAGTCAGTCATCACTTACATACAACACCTAGTGCTCATCATCATAAGTGCCCTCTTTAATACTTATCACCCATC
>NW_027694845.1:0-353 GCF_054177405.1 Leptonychotes weddellii | reverse complement strand
CTTCCAGTCAAGAGTAGGCTATTAGTAATTAAGTTTAGGGGAGTCAAAGTTATACGCAAATTTTCAGCTGTGTGAGACTTTGACACACCTAACCCCTGTATTGTTCAAGGGTCAACAGTATTCTAAGAATTATCATTTTACTCTATAAAGCAATAAATATCACCAACCTCATTTATTTTTTATGTAGTCTTTAAGGTATCCTTTCTACCATTTGAAATTAAATGAACTGATATGAAATTATATGAATCATACTCTTCCCACCCTTCCATGTGACTCATAGAAATAAGTTTTGTTGGGGCACCTGGTTGGCTCAGTTGGTTGGGCATCTGCCTCCGGCTCAGGTCGTGTTCTCA
>NW_027694844.1:0-353 GCF_054177405.1 Leptonychotes weddellii | reverse complement strand
CATTGGTAGTTTAAGACTGTGTTATTTAATTTCCACAACTTCCCGAATTTTCTGGTTTTCCTACTGTTCTTGATTTCTAACGTCAACCTGTTGTGGTCAGAGAAGATACTTTGTATAATAGTTAACTTTTTAAGTCTGTTGACACCTCACTTGCCATCTGGTATATGGTCCACTCTGGAGAATGGCCTGTGTGCCCTTGAGAAGAACATGGGTTCTGTTTTTGGGCACAGTGTTCTGCGATGTCTGTTAGATCTACTTGGTTTATTGTGCAGTTCAAGTCCTCTAGCTCCCTCTTTACTTTCTCTCTGGTTCTTCTATCTCTTATGAGAGTGGGATACTGAAGTCTCCAACTA
>NW_027694843.1:0-353 GCF_054177405.1 Leptonychotes weddellii | reverse complement strand
TGTCTGTTACTCATCTGGGTGGGTGTGCCTGGGTTAGGACTCCTCTACCTGTCTCCGCCTCAGGTTCTGCCTGGGCTCCCTGGAAGCAGAGGATGAAATCAAGTTCTTTTCTTTCCTCCTGCCTCATTTCACCGCTCTGCCTCTTTTCCCCCTGTCAGCCTATATTGTACCCATTCTCCTTTTTTTAAAAAAAAAATGTTTTTCCGGGCGCCTGGATGGCTCAGTCGGTTAAGCATCTGCCTTTGGCTCAGGTCATGATCGCGGAGTCCCAGGATTGAGTCCCACACTCAGCAGGGAGTCTGCTTTTCCCTCTGACCCTCCCCCTTCTCGTGCTTGCTTGCTCGCTCTCTCTC
>NW_027694842.1:0-353 GCF_054177405.1 Leptonychotes weddellii | reverse complement strand
ATAGGAGGGGCTGCGGGGGACCCAGCGGTGGGGATGGGCACCCCCGCCTGCCATGCCCAGGGGACCGGGCAGCCTCTGCAGCTGCTGTGTGCAGGAGGGCCGACCCAGAGCCCCCGTCTGAGCTGAGGAAGCCGCTCTAGTCTGGCTCCTTGGAAAGATGAGGGCCTGAATCCAGTGACATTCTATTTGCAACGGAAGGAAAGGAGCCTCCAGAATTCAAGGGTCTGCGCCCACCTGCATGTGTAAGGGTGAGCCCGGAACAGGAGACTGCTGAGCATGGGCAGAGGACATGAGCCGACAGCTCACAGCGGCCAGAAAAGGAGATCAAGAGTCATGGGACATGGTGACCGGGT
>NW_027694841.1:0-353 GCF_054177405.1 Leptonychotes weddellii | reverse complement strand
TGTCATGTGGGAGTGGCCATCGTCTTCGGCAAGCTGAACCCCTGTTCACAAGAATATGATTTATCACTTATATAGCTATAGTCAAGTTAGGTACAAGACTCATCACCATAAGATGGTGCCTACCTTCCTACAATCCACTAAGCAGGAGGTAGCCCATACCCAACTCCTTGAACGTCTTCTATGTGCAGTCCCACATCCTCACTGTCCACTTCTCAGCCCATTCTAGCCTGAATTTTTTTTTTTTTTTAAAGATTTTTATTTATTTATTTGACAGAGAGAGACAGCGAGAGAGGGAACACAAGCAGTGGGGAGTGGGAGAGGGAGAAGCAGGCTTCCTGCAGAGCAGGGAGCCC
>NW_027694840.1:0-353 GCF_054177405.1 Leptonychotes weddellii | reverse complement strand
ATTCCCTAAAAACATTGTTTGGAATTCTCTTTTTTGTTGGAAATATTTGAAGCAACTTGAGTTGTATCAAATATGAAGTGACTAACATTTAACTCATTCAAATAAATTATAAAATGGCAAATTGTTAATGGAATTGAATCCAAGGCAAAACTACAAATCCATACTTTATGATTCATTCACATAACTTCTTTGCATTTCATCTAAGCCATAGGTTACTCTTTAAAAAGTGTACTTAGAGGGGTGCCTGGGTGGCTCAGATGGTTAAGCATCTGCCTTCAGCTCAGATCATGATCCCAGGGTTCTGGGATCGAGCCCCACATCAGGCTCCTGGCTCAGCAGGGAGCCTGCTTCTC
>NW_027694839.1:0-353 GCF_054177405.1 Leptonychotes weddellii | reverse complement strand
CATTGGTAGTTTAAGACTGTGTTATTTAATTTCCACAACTTCCCGAATTTTCTGGTTTTCCTACTGTTCTTGATTTCTAACGTCAACCTGTTGTGGTCAGAGAAGATACTTTGTATAATAGTTAACTTTTTAAGTCTGTTGACACTTCACTTGCCATCTGGTATATGGTCCACTCTGGAGAATGTCCTGTGTGCCCTTGAGAAGAACATGGGTTCTGTTTTTGGGCACAGTGTTCTGCGATGTCTGTTAGATCTACTTGGTTTATTGTGCAGTTCAAGTCCTCTAGCTCCCTCTTTACTTTCTCTCTGGTTCTTCTATCTCTTATGAGAGTGGGATACTGAAGTCTCCAACTA
>NW_027694838.1:0-353 GCF_054177405.1 Leptonychotes weddellii | reverse complement strand
TATTGAGCTATTATTTTTCATTTTTGTAAATTTGAGGGATATTTACTTGCATTAATATGAAGAATACATTTTGAGGAGCTTTGAAAGGTGTATTCACCTTTTCCCCAATAAATACACAATAAAATACAGAGCTTTTCCATCACTCCTAAAAGCGTTCTCATGTGTGCTTGTGGTCTGTCCCTCCTATTACTCCAAGCCCCAGCAATTTCAGTCTATTTTTTGTCAATATAGATTAGTTTACTCTTACTAGAAAGCTGTAGAAATAAAATCAGATAGTATGTACTCTTATGTCTGATTTGTTTAAATTAGCAAAACCTTAAAATTTATCCATGTTGTTACATTTATCAGTAGTT
>NW_027694837.1:0-6670 GCF_054177405.1 Leptonychotes weddellii | reverse complement strand
CCTTATGTTTCACAAATAAGTGAAACCATATGATAATTGACTTTCTCTGCTTGAATTATTTCACTTAGCATAATCTCCTCCAGTCCCATCCATGTTGATGTAAAAGTTGGGTATTCATCCTTTCTGATGGCTGAGTAATATTCCACTGTGTATATGGACCACATCTTCTTTATCCATTCATCTGTTGAAGGGCATCTCGGCTCTTTCCACAGTTTGGCTATTGCGGACATTGCTGCTATGAACATTGGGGTGCATATGGCCCTTCTTTTCACTACATCTGTGTCTTTGGGGGTAAATACCTAGGAGTGCAATTGCTGGGTCATAGGGTAACTCTATTTTTAATTTTTTGAGGAAGCTCCACACTGTTTTCCAAAGTGGCTGTACCAATTTGCATTCCCACCAACAGTGTAAGAGGGTTTCCCTTTCTCCACAACCTCTCCAACATTTGTTGTTTCTTGCCTTGTCAATTTTTGCCATTCTAACTGGTGTGAGGTAGTATCTCAGTGTGGTTTTGATTTGAATTTCCCTGATGGCTAATGATGATGAACATTTTTTCATGTGTCTGTTAGCCATTTGTATGTCTTCTTCAGAGAAGTGTCTGTTCGTATCTTCTGCCCACTTTTTGACTTGATTATTTGTTTTTTGGGTGTTGAGAAGTTCTTTATAGATCTTGGATATCAGCCTTTTATCTATAGTGTCATTTGCAAATATCTTCTCCCATTCTGTGGCTTGCCTCTTTGTTTTGTTGACTGTTTCCTCTGCTGTGTGGAAGCTTTCTATCTTGATAAAGTCCCAAAAGTTCATTTTTGCTTTTGTTTCACTAGCCTTTGGAGATGTATCTTGAAAGAAGTTGCTGTGGCTGATGTCAAAGGGGTTACTGCCTATGTTCTCCTCTAGGATTTTAATGGATTCCTGTCTCACATTGAGGGCTTTCATCCATTTTGAGTTTATCTTTGTGTATGGTGTTAGAGAATGGTTGAGTTTCATTCCTCTGCATGTGGCTGTCCAATTTTCCCAGCACCATTTATTGAAGAGACTTTTTTCCATTGCATATTTTTTCCTGCTTTGTTGAAGATTATTTGACCATAGAGTTGAGGGTCCATATCTGGGCTCTCTATTCTGTTTCATTGGTCTATATGTCTGTTTTTGTGCCAGTACCATGCTGTCTTGGTGATCACCTATCCACAGAGACCTGGCAAGCCAGAAAGGGTTGGGAGTTGAAATATTTTTACACCAAAACTACATTACATTGATAAAAGAAAATGAAAAAAAAAAAAACAAAAAACCCAGAAACAAATGGAAAGACATCCTCTGTTCATGGATTGGAAGTCTTAATATTGTTAAAATGTCCATGCTACCCAAAGCAATCTACAGATTCATTGCAATTCCTATCAAAAACAATGATATTTTTTTACAGAAAGAAAAATAATCCTAAAATTCCTATGGAACCATAAAAGACCCAGAATAGCCAAAGCAATCCTGAGAAAGAGGAACACAGCTGGAGGCATTACATTTTCTGATTTCAAAATATATTACAAAGCTACAATAATAAAAACAGTATGGTACTGGCATAAAAATAAACACATAGACCAGTGGAACAAAATAGAGAGACCAGAAATAAACCTATGCATATACAGACAACTGATCTTTGGCATCAAGAACACATAATGGGGAAAGAATGAACAGTCTGTGCACTAAATAGTCTTGGGAAAATTGAATAACATGCCAAAGAAAGAATCTGGATCCTTATACCATACATAAAAATTAACTCAAAATGTATTAAATACTTAAATGTAAGATCTGAAACTATGAAACTTTTGGAAGAAAACAGGGAAAATTCATGACATTGGTCTTGGCAATGATTTTATGGATATAACACCAAAAGCACAAGCAACAAAAGCAAAAATAGACAAGTATTGAGGACTTTTGCATTTATATTAATGAGAGATATTGTTCTGTAGTTTTCTTGTAATGCCTTCATCTGTTTTTGTTATTAGGGTAATGCTGACTTCATAGAATGAGTTAAGAAGTATTCCCTCTGTTTCTACCTTCTGAAAGAGATTGTGGAAAACTGGTATAATTTCTTCCTTAAATGTTTGATGAGATTCCAGTGAACCCACCTGGGCCCATTGTTTTAGAAGGTTATTAATTATTGATTTCTTTAAGAGATATAGGCTTATTCAAATTGTCTATTTCTTCTTCTTAAGTTTTGGCAGATTGTGTCTTTCAAGGAATTGACCCATTTATCTCATCTAGGTTATCAAATTCATGAGCATAGAGTTGTTTGTAGTATTCCTTTATTTCCTTTTAATATTCATAGGGTCTTTAGTAAGTCTCCTCTTTCATTTCTGATATTAATAATTTGTGTCCTCTCTCTTTTTTTTCTTAGTTAGATGGGCTACAGGCTTATTGATTTTATTGATCTTTTCATACAACCAGTTTTTGGTTTCATTAGTTTTTCTCTATTGATTTCCTATTTTCAATCTCATTGATTACTACTCTAATTTTTATTTCTAAGGAAAGAAGGAACTGCTTACTTTGGATTTAATTTTCTCTTCTTTTTCTAGTTTCTTAATGTAGAAGCTTAGATGACTGATTTTAGATCTCTTCTTTTCTAATATTGCATTCAATGCTATAGATTTTCTTCTAAGCTCTGCTTTTGCTGCATTCCACACAATTTGATGTTGTATTTTCATTTCATTTAGTTTAAGGTATTGTTAAATTTCTCTTGTGATTTCTTCTCTGACCCATGTATTATGTAGAAGTGTGCTGTTCAATCTCCAAGTATTTTGGGATTTTCCAGTTATCTTTTTGTTACTGATTTCTACCTTAATTCAATTGTGTCTGAGAGCAGATACTGTGTGATTTCTATTCTTTTAAATTTGTTAAGGTGTGCTTTATAACCCAGAATGTTATCTATCTTGGTGAATGCTCCATGTGAGCTCAAGAAGAGTATGTATTCTGTCTTGGGATGAAGTAGTCTATAGATGACCATTATATCCAGTTGAATGATTTTTTTTTTATTAAAGATTTTATTTATTTATCTGACAGATAGAGAGACAGTGAGAGAGGGAACACAAGCAGGAGGAGTGGGAGAGGGAGAAGCAGGCTTCCCGCGGAGCAGGGAGCCCGATGCGGGGCTCGATCCCAGGATCCTGGGATCATGACCTGAGCCGAAGGCAGATGCTTAACGACTGAGCCACCCAGGCACCCCTGAATGATGGTATTTTTGAGTTCAACTATGTCCTTACTGATTTTCTGTCTGCTAGATTTGTCCATTTCTGAGAAATGTTGAAGTCTCTAACTACAACAGTGGATTCATCTATTTTTCCTTGCAGTTCTATCAGATTTTGCCTTAAATACTTTGACACTGTTGTTATATGCACACACTTTAAGGATTAAGGATGTCTTCATGGAGAATTGACCCCTTTATCATTATGTGATATGCTTCTTTATTTCTGATAACTACCCTTGCTGTGAAGTCGGCTCCATTTGAAATTAATATAACTATTCCCACTCTCTTTTGATTAGTGTTAGCATGATATACCTTTCTCCATTCTCTTACTTTTAAACCTATATGTGTCTTTATACATAATGTGGGTTTCTTACAGACAACATATAGTTGGGTCTTGTTTTTTGATCCTTTCTGACAATCTCTTTCTTTAATTGGTGCATTTAAACCATTGACATTCAAACTGATTACTGATATAGTTGGATTAATATCTACCATATTTGTTACTCTTTTCTATTTGTTGCCTTTGTTTTTGTTCCTATTTTTGTCTTCAACTTTTTCTGCCTTTTGTCATTTTAATTGAGCATTTTATATGATTCCATTTTCTCTCCTTTCTTAGTATATCAATTGTACTTCTTTTTTCACTTTTTTGAGCAGTTGGTCTAGATTTTCAATATACATTTACAACTAACCAAATCCACTTTCAAATAACACTATACCATTTCATCTTGGTAGTATAGTTTACAATAACAAAATAATTCTAATTCTTCCCTCCCTTGTATCATTGCTGTCATTCTTTTCATTTATACATAGGCATGTAAATATATATATACACACATATAAGCATATATACATACACATATATGAATATATATACATAAGCATACATAATCAAATACATTGTTGCTATTATTTTGAACAAACTGTTATCCATTACATCAATTAAGAATAAAAGAAATAAAAGTTTTTCTTTTACCTTCACTAATTCCTTCTTCAACACTTTTCCTTTATTTATGTACATCCAAGTTTCTGACCCATATCACTTTCATTTTTTCTAAAGAACTTCTTTTAACATTTCTTGCAAGGCACATCTATTGTCAACAAATTCCCTCAATTTTTGTTTGTCTAAGCAAGTCTTTATTTCTCCTCCAGTTTTGAAGGGTAATTTTGCAGGGACCAAAATTCTAAGTTAGTGGCTTTTGTTCTCTCAAAACTTTAAATGTGTCACTCCACTCTATTCTTGCTTGCATGGTTTCTGAAGAGAAATTGGATGTAATTCTTACTTCTGCTCCTGTGTTGGTAAAAAGTTTTTCCCCCTCTGTCTTCTTTCAGGATTTTGTTCTCTATCTTTGATTATCTATAGTTTGAAAATGATATGTCTAGATGCAGTTTTTCAGTCATTTTCCTACTTGGTATTCTCTAGGCTTCCTAGATCTGTGGTTTGGTGTTTGAAATTAATTTTGGAGAAGTTTTCAGTCATTATTATTTCAAATATTTCTTCTCTTCCTTTCTCTCTTCTGCTTCTGGTATACTCATTACACATATGTGGCCGCCTTTGTAGTTGTCCCACAGTTCTTGAATATTCTATTTTTTTCGGTCTTTTTTCTTTTCAGTTTGAGAGGTTTCTGTTGAGATATCTCCAAGCTCAGTGATTCTTCAGCCATTTGTAGTCTCCTAATAAGTCCATCAAGGATGTTTTTCATTTCTGTTGTAGTTTTTGATCTCTAGCATTTTTTTATCCTTAGAATTTCCTTCAATCTGCGTACATTGCCCATCTTCTCTTGCATGCTGTCTACTTTATCCATTACAGCCCTTAAGAAATTCATCATTGTTTTAAACTCCTGGTTTGATAATTCCAACACCCTTGCCATATCAGTGTCTAGTTTTAATGTTTGTTCTCTTTGAACTGTTTTATGGTGTGTTTTTGTTTGTTTGACTGATTTTTGGATTAGGGGGCGTCTGTGTCGGCTTTTTTTTTTTTTTTTTGCCTTTTAGTATGTGTTGTAACTTTTTCTTGATAGCCAGACATGATGCACCGAATAAAAGAAACTGCTATAAATAGGCCTTTAGTAATGTGGTGGTAAGGTTCTGGAAGAGGGGAAGCATTCTATACTACTATGATTAGGTCTCAGTGCTTTAATGAGCCTATGCCTCTGGTTCATGAGCTTCACTCATGCTTCTCAGTCTCTGCCACCTCCACTCCTACTTTGGTGGGACATGATTGCAAGAGTGGGCTGGAGTTAGGTATTTCCTTTTTCCTATATAGAAAGCTGGGGGGGGGGGCGGGTACAGTTGGGCATTTACCTTCCTCCAGGTCAGTTAGGGTCTGATAAAACCCCAGCAGGTTAAGCTCATGTTAAAGAGTTTCTCCTGAGGGCAGACCTTGTTAAGAAGAACAGAGTGCTCTGGCATATTTCAAAGTGTTCCTTTCCCCCTGCCCCTGCCAGAAGCATTAGATTTTTCTCCAATATTCACTTTGAGGATATAGTAGAGCTCTTGGAGGTAAAACAAAATACAAAAGTATGGGGACCTCCAACAATTTGTCAATTATGGTTCAGGTTCCCTACCTTGCCACTAGTTCCTGTAAAGATTTGTGCATATGGGCCTTTGATCCAGTAAATTATGGTTCTCTGTATTCACCTGTCTCTCCAATTTTGAAGTCAGGGCCCTGTGACCTCACTTATTTTATGGATCTAAAAAGAACTGTTGATTTTTCAGTTTGTCCAGCTTTTTACTTGCCATTAGGAGAAAGTGATGACTTCCAAGCTTCTTTCATGCTGGACCAGAAATCCCCAATAGTGTCTTTGCAGTCCTCATCTGATTTGATACCATGAACTAATCCCAATTCTGTTCTCTTGTTCCCAGGACTCCACATTGCTGGTTGTCCTCCCATCGCTCTATTGATCCTTGCTCAGTTTTCATAGCAGGCTCTTTCTCTACTTAACACTGGCGTTGTATTCTTTCTTACCCTCTAGCTAGAAACATTCATGTCTCTGAATGAAACTATAATTCAAAAATTGTTAGTCTTAAAATGACTAATAATGAATGACCCCAAAAGATTGATTGTTGTTGTTTGTGCCTGTACATTATTGGGGAAGTAAACATAGCCCCATATTGTAAAGAAATGGTTGGTCCCAGTTGCAATAAGAAATCAAACAGATTTCTAGGACTTTCCCCATAATGTGAAGTAAAAAACAAAACAACTAATAACAACAATACCACCCCCCCCCCCCCCCCCCCGCCCAACACACACATATTCTAATGTGACACTCTAGTTTTAAAAAAATGTAGCTGGAGCCTGACTCAGTACACCTTGATTGCTTAAGATAGTTCCACAAAAGAGGGGCGGAGCAAGATGGCGGAGGAGTAGGAGACCTGGATTTCGTCTACTCTCAGGAATTCAGCTGGATAGGGATCAAACCATTCTGAACACCTACA
>NW_027694836.1:0-353 GCF_054177405.1 Leptonychotes weddellii | reverse complement strand
TAGAGAGAACAGTCACGTCTCCATGACACAGCACAGACAAAACATGATCAAGTCTAAATGTGCCAGTGTAGACGGAACATGATCAGGTCTAAAAGTGCCAGTGTAGACGGAACAGTCAGGTCTCCATGACACAGTGTGGACAAAACACGATCAGGTCTAAATGTGCCAGTGTAGATGGAACAGTCAGGGCTTCATGACACAGCATAGACAAAACATGATCAGGTCTCCATATGCCAGTGTAGACAGAATAAAGTCAGATCTTCAAGACACAGCGTAGACAAAACATGATCAGGTCTCCATATGCCAGTGCAGACGGAACATGATCAGGGTAGACAAAACAGTCAGGTCTCCAT
>NW_027694835.1:0-353 GCF_054177405.1 Leptonychotes weddellii | reverse complement strand
CATTATCTGATGGAAATCCTGTTGCTGTTGTGTGCTTAGTACTTTGCTGGGCACATCGGAACTGTTTGGTAAGTAACTCGGTAACTAAATGGGTGAACATTTTCTTTGTCAAGGAAGAAAAAGATTTTTTTAAAGATTTTATTTGAGAGAGAGAGTGTGAGAGAGAGAGAGAGAGAGAGCACAAGCAGGGGGAGGGGCAGAGGGAGAAGCAGACTCCCCGCTGAGAGGGGAGCCCGATGTGGGCTCTATTCGGGGACCCCAGGATCATGACCTGAGCTGAAGGCAGACGCCCAACCGACTGAGCCACCCAGGTGCCCTGGAGAACTTTTGAGATAGGAGAAAATGCCATATGC
>NW_027694834.1:0-353 GCF_054177405.1 Leptonychotes weddellii | reverse complement strand
TAAACTTGTTGATACACAATTGTTCATAGTATTTCCTTCTAATCTTTTTTGTTTCTGTGTGGTCAGAATGACCTCTATTTTATTCCTGACTTTAGTAATTTGAGTCTTCTCTCTTTTTATTTTGGTCATCCTATCTAAAGGATTAGTCAACTTTGTTAATCTTTTCAAGAAATAATTTTTGTTCAGGTGATTTTTTTTTTCTTTTTCTTTTGTTCTTTTTTTTCTTTGTCTCTAGTTGATTTTCCTTATATTTTTTAAATTTTCTATTTTTTCTATTTTTCTATATTTCTGTATTTTCAATTTTTTAAATTTTCTTCCTTATGCTTGCTTTGGGTTTAGTTTGCTCTTTTTTT
>NW_027694833.1:0-353 GCF_054177405.1 Leptonychotes weddellii | reverse complement strand
TCTTGGATTTTCTATGCAATTTGTCTGCAAAGAAGAATAATTTGGCTTTTTTTCCCCCCAATTATTACAACTCTTCCCTGCTGTCCCCACCGCTTCCTTACCACATCGCTCAGGATGTCCCATACAAAGTTGTAAGAGTGTTGGACCTGCTGCCTTTCTCCTGACTTTAAAGAAAATATTTTTGTGGTTTTTTTTTTTTAAATTTTTTTTTTATTCTTATGTTAATCCCCATACATTACATCATTAGTTTTAGATGAAGTGTTCCATGATTCATTGTTTGTGCATAACACCCAGTGCTCCATGCAGAATGTGCCCTCCTCAATACCCACCACCAGGCTAACCCATCCTCCCAC
>NW_027694832.1:0-353 GCF_054177405.1 Leptonychotes weddellii | reverse complement strand
AGCAGGCAAAGAGTTGGTAATTTCAAAAAACCGTAGGTATGTTTATTTTGCTTAAGAGAAGAGGGGAAAGGGGCGCCTGGGTGGCTCAGCCGTTAGGCATCTGCCTTCAGCTCAGGTCATGATCCCAGGGTCCGGGATCGAGCCCCGCATTGGGCCCTGCTCGGCGGGAAGCCTGCTTCTCCCTCTCCCACTCCCCCTGCTTGTGTTCCCTCTCTCGCTGTGTCTCTCTCTCAAATAAATAAATAAAATTTAAAAAAAAAAAAAGAGAGAGAAGAGGGGAAGTTGGGAGTGTGAGATGAAAATTGAGAAATCGATAAGCATCCAATTATGAAAGGCTTTATCCCAGAGAGGGC
>NW_027694831.1:0-353 GCF_054177405.1 Leptonychotes weddellii | reverse complement strand
ATTACCTAAAGTATCCTTAGCAACAAGTACCAATCAGCTTGCCCTGGGTTCACTATTTCTGGGAGACTTTTGCTTGGATACATGTTGGTAGAGCTTCTGGTCCCAGAAGACCCAAGTGAAATGACAGGGAGCAAAGAAACTCAAGACCTGATAGCTTTTATTCAGTAGCTTTCATAGGAAATACCTGATCCAATGGGAACCCATTATCTTGACCATGTTTTGAGACTAAATGGTGGATGGCACTGATGTCTCATATTTCAGCTCAGCTTCAGTAGCTCACATGTCTTGTACCTTGGGGAATCATATGAAACTGACTAGAACCCCTTCCCAATGGCGGTGGAAGATGGGGAGAC
>NW_027694830.1:0-353 GCF_054177405.1 Leptonychotes weddellii | reverse complement strand
GTAAGACTGATGAATCACCGACCTGTACCTCTGAAACAAATAATACAGTATATGTTAAAAAAAAAATAGTAGGAAGGGAAAAATGAAGGGGGGTGGAATCAAAGGGGGAGACGAACCATGAGAGACTATGGACTCTGAGAAACAAACTGAGGGTTCTAGAGGGGAGGGGGGTGGGGGGATGGGTTAGCCTGGTGATGGGTATTAAAGAGGGCATGTACTGCATGGAGCACTGGGTGTTATACACCCACAATGAATCATGGAACACTACGTCGGAAACTAATCATGTGCTCTATGGTGACCAACATAACATAATAAAATAAAATTTAAAAAGTACCATAAAGAAAAAAAAAAAG
>NW_027694829.1:0-353 GCF_054177405.1 Leptonychotes weddellii | reverse complement strand
GAACAATTAGATAGCCTTTTCAACTTTGGAGATAGGTATTTTTTTATTGAGAATAACCAGTATTTTTCCTGTTTAATTGGGGTGACTTCCTACAGGAGATCAACTATGAAGTAAATTTTCAAAGACAGGTTTGCTTTAGAAAAAAAATAACAGGGGGCGCCTGGGTGGCTCAGTCGTTAAGCGTCTGCCTTCGGCTCAGATCATGGTCCCGGGGTCCTGGGATCGAGCCCTGCATCGGGCTCCCTGCTCAGCTGGAAGCCTGCTTCTCCCTCTCCCACTCCCGCTGCTTGTGTTCCCTCTCTCGCTGTATCTCTCTCTGTCAAATAAATAAAATCTTTAAAAAAAGAAAAAAA
>NW_027694828.1:0-353 GCF_054177405.1 Leptonychotes weddellii | reverse complement strand
ATTTCAGCGTGATTATTTTTTTTAAAGATTTATTTATTTATTTGAGAGAGAGTGCATGCGGCAGGGAGGGACAGAGGGAGAGGAAGAGTCTTAAGCAGGCTCTGCATTGAGTGTGGAGCCCGGCGGGGGGCTCGATCTCACGACCCTGAGATCATGACCTGGGCCAAAACCAAGAGTCAGATACTTAACAGAATGCACCACCCAGGCGCCCCTCAGTGTGAATCTTTAAAAGATAAGGACTTTTTTTGGGAAACATAACTTTAATGCTATATGATCTTACCTTAAAAATTAGTGAAATTTCCTTAATTATTTCTTAAATAAGTGGTGTTCATATTTCCCCAGTATTTCTGTAG
>NW_027694827.1:0-353 GCF_054177405.1 Leptonychotes weddellii | reverse complement strand
GCCCCTGTGCCGCCACGGCGGAATGCTTGGTGCCGGATTCAAGGTGACGGCAGTGCCTGGCTCCATTCTCCTCAAGTTGCCATAGCAGCCTCTCTCCCGATGAGCAGCTCCTCCTGGAGCCCTCAGCCGGGAGGGACGTCATTGTTCGCTCCTGCCTGTGCAAGGAGGAAACTGGCTGGACAGAGAACTTTCTGGGGCCCGGGGTCCACACGCCAAGTAGGTGCTCCCATGGGCACATGGCCGGACGCCTCCAGCTGCCTCCAGTGGGGCACGGGAGTGGGTCCTCACAGCCAGAGGGGGTCCTCTGGGTGACTGGGGGAAGCATCCAGGCCTTGCAGCAGCTGCAGCCAAGC
>NW_027694826.1:0-6670 GCF_054177405.1 Leptonychotes weddellii | reverse complement strand
GGACCCAACACCATTTATTGAAAAAAATAAGAAGAAAGAATAAGATAATCCTTTCTCCTCAGTGAATTGCAGTGATTTTTTTCTGGGAGTCTGTTCTGGACTCTGTTTTGTTCCACTGGCTAGCCTTGTGCCTATATCACATTGTCCTATTTAATATAGCTTTATGATAAACCTTAAAATCTGGTAGTCTAAATCCTCAAACATTTTTCTTCTGCAAAATTGATTTGGTCATTCTCGATTCTTTGCATTACCATATGAATGTTTAAATCAGCTTATCAGTTTCCACAAACAAAAAACCTGCTGGGATTTTGATTGGGATTATATGAAATCTATAGATAAATATGGAGAGAACTGACATTTAATCAACAGTGATTCTTTCAATCTATGAAAGTGGCATATCTCTCCATTTATTCAGGTCCACTTTAATTTTCTCATTGATTTTTTTCCCTACAGTTTATTTCTGGATATTTCACTGTTTAGCTATCAAAAATGCTATTTAAAAAATTATTGTGTTCTGATATTTATTGCTGGTATGTAGAAATACAATTGATTTTTGCATGTCGACCTTGCATCCAGTGACCTAATTTCATCTATGAATTTAAATAGGTGTGGGGTTTTGTTTTTTTTTTTTGTGGGATGGAGATAGTTTGGATTTCCTACATATGCTTTCATGTTATGTGCACAGAATGCGATTTTATTACTTCCCTTCCAAAGTCCATGCCTTTTATTTCTTCTTCTTGCCTTATAGCACCCGTGAATTTTTTCTAGCATGCTTTTAAGAGGTCCAGAGCCTGTGAGGGTTTCTGCTCTCTTTTTTTTTTTTTTTTTAAAGATTTATTTATTTATTTATTTATTTGAGACAGAGAGAATGAGAGAGAGAGAGCACATGAGAGGGGGGAGGGTCAGAGGCAGAAGCAGGCTCCCTGCCGAGCAGGGAGCCCGATGCGGGACTCGATCCCGGGACTCCAGGATCATGACCTGAGCCGAAGGCAGTCGCCCAACCAACTGAGCCTCCCAGGCGCCCTCTGCTCTCTTTTTTATTGTTAGGTTCTAATTTTGCTGCCCTCTGCTGAGGAGAAAATCAAAGAGAGTGCCATAACAAAAGACAAGAAAAACGTGTTTCTAGAAGATGGAATTCCATACTGCTCACACTCGTGATAATCCCGTAGTTCATAAAGAGTGAGAATGTTCATTACTTTTGCCCTACCACATGATGTGCTTTATAGGACCACCCTTAGACCTGGACAAAAGGGGCTCCGGTCCTGGCTCCATGCATTGGAGGGGTCCACAAATCACACACACACACACACACACACACACACACTACATTTATCAATTCTTACTTGGGATGATTACATTGCTAGGGAAATTCTTCTCCTCTTCTCTTACCCTTTGTCTTTGAAACAAAAAGTGACCGTGCCAGGCCCTTGAAGGTGTGTGGGTTGTACTGTGGTTGACATCAAAGAAATGCACTGCTTTAGAATGAAGTCCTTCAACAGTAGCCTTTTTGTAACACCTAAGTTCCAAACAGAAGACTTTCCTCTTGGTAACATAAATACAGTAGATTCTTTCAGAAAGAAGTATCCATCCCCAGTAATGTCTTCCTCCTTATTATCTTTCAATGCCTGATTTCAGAAATACCATGAATCAGAACATTCACAATAGTTGCATAGAGAAACTGAGATTGCTTTGCCATATTAAACAATTTATATTCTCTTACATTGTATATTTTTAGGTTTGATCTGTAACATCTTTGATGAATGATGTACATTGACAACTTAATGGGTATTGGGTATTAAAACTCCAAGTCGTCCTATTTTTATAATAATATTTGATAAAATTTAATTAAGCTTTCAAAATATTAAATGAAAAATTTAGTTCTATTAAATGATTTTTATTTAAATTTTTCATATTAACTATACATTCTATTCTCCTTTGTATTTTAATAGATCATTTTGAATATTTTAGGAGAAAAGTAACTTTTTTTTTTTTTTTAAGATTTTATTTATTTGACAGAGAGAGACACAGTGAGAGAGGAAACACAAGCAGGGAGAGTGGGAGAGGGAGAAGCAGTCTTCCCGCTGAGCAGGGAGCTCGATGTGGGGCTTGATCCCAGGACCCTGGGATCATGACCTGAGCTGAAGGCAGACGCTTACCGACTGAGCCACCCAGGCGCCCCGAGAAAGGTAACTTTTAAAACAAAAATGATTTAAAATTTAAATTGTTTGATTTTTACATTTATTTTAATTCACTTTTTTATTAAAATATGTTCAAATTTTGTACACTTCAAATACATTTTCACGTTTAACTTTAGAACCATTGCCTTCAATAAAACATAAATTATATAAATACATTAACTTAATGTAGAATTAAATATTTTGCTGAAATGACAGAAAAAATACCATTTATGAAATAGATTTTCTAAATTACTTATGTCATACGTCAATGAGTAGTTTTAAAATTTTATTGTCTTTAGTGTTTTACCAACTTGCAATTGCATAAGATCACACTTCATACAAATTTTACTGTTTTTGTCCTTCTGAAGTTATGTCTGAAAGTAATAAAATGGAACACATCTTACTTTACAGTGTCTAGTTTGACTTATTATTGATTTCTAACCATTCTTTGTATGTTCTAGACACAACATGTATGGTTTGCAAATGTTTTCTCACATTCAGTGGGTTGCTTTTTCACTTTCTCAATAGTGTCCTTTGAAGGACAAGTTTCGGGGCACCTGGGTGGCTCAGTTGGTTAAGGGTCTGCCTTCGGCTCAGGTCATGATCCCAGGGTCCTGGGATCAAGTCCCATGGGAGCCTGCTTTTCCCTCTGCCTGCCACTCTCCCTGCTTGTGCTCTCTCTCTCTGACAAATAAATAAGTAAAATCTTTAAAAAAAAAATGAAGGACAAAAGTATCTCATTTTGAAGTCCAATTTATTTATATGTTCTTTGGTTGTTTGTGCTTTTGGTGTCATATACAAAAAACCATCATCTAATCAAAATTATAAAGATTATGCCTGTGTTTTCTCGTGAGAGGTTTATACTTTCAGCTCTTACATTTAGAACTTTGATCCATTTTGAGTTGATTTATTTTTACGTGTGAGCAAGGGGTCCAACCCCGTTGTTTGTACGGGGATGTCCACTTGTCCCTTCCCCATTTGTTGAGAATAGGTTCTTTCCCCATTGAATTGTCTTGGCACTCCTGTCAAAAATCAATTGGCCGGGGCGCCTGGGTGGCTCAGTTGGTTAAGCGACTGCCTTCGGCTCAGGTCATGATCCTGGAGTCCCGGGATCAAGTCCCGCATGGGGCTCCCTGTTCGGCAGGGAGTCTGCTTCTCCCTCTGACCCTCCTCCCTCTCATGCTCTCTGTCTCTCATTCTCTCTGTCTCAAATAAATAAATAAAAAAAAAATCTTTAAAAAAAAAAAAAATCAATTGGCCGTAAATGTGAGGCTTTATTTCTCAATTCTATTTATTGACTTATATGTCAATCCTTATACCAGTATTACATGCTGTCTTAATTACTGTAGTTCTGTAGTAAATTTTGAAATTGAGGAGTGTCATCCCCCAACTTTTTTTTTTTTTTTCAAGATTGTTTTGGCTATTGAAGGTCCTCTGTATTTCCATATGAATTTCAGGATCAGCTTGTCAATTTCTGGGGCGCCTGGGTGGCTCAGCCAGCTCTTGATCTCAGCTCAGGTCTTGATCTCAGGGTCGTGAGGTCAAGCCTAATGTTGGGCTCCATGCTGGGCATGGAGCCTACTTAAAAAAACAAAAACAAACAAAACAAAACAAACTTGCCGATTTCTGCAAAGAAAGCAACTGGGATTTTGATAGGTTTTGCATTTCATCAGTAGCTAATTTTAATTAAACTTTTCAACATTTATACATACGATATGTTGGTCTTCAGCCCCCACGAATATAAAGTTGGACATGACTTTATTTATATTATTTTCATAATTCACATTGACCCTATGGGGAAAATATTATTAAGGAACTTTCTCAAGATCACACAGCTAGTAAGTGGCTGAAATGGAATAATAGCCCTTATGGGTTTGATTCCCCAAAACTATAACTTTCTCATGGTATTATGCTATCTCTAATAATAATATCTTATATTTTTATTTTTATTTTTATTTTTTTTAAAGATTTTATTTATTTATTTGACAGAGAGAGACACAGCGAGAGAGGGAACACAAGCAGGGGGAGTAGGAAAGGGAGAAGCAGGCCTCCTGCAGAGCAAGGAGCCCAATGTGGGGCTCGATCCCAGGACCCTGGGATCATGACCTGAGCCGAAGGCAGATGCTTAATGACTGAGCCACCCAGGCGCCCCAATATCTTATATTTTTAGAATTATATATTCTTATATTTTCTTATGTATTGTCATTATGTACAAAAACCACGTAAGTGAAAAAGAATAAAATTATCATTTCCTAATTTGCTGTCACCGTACCCTGTGTCTACCTTTATCATCATAACTCTCCTCACACTATTTGCCTGTTCTCCACTACGCTGAGTGCCTTCAGGATAGTGGCTGTGTCTGGCTCTTCTTATATCTCCAGGACCTGGGAAAATGCCTGTTTTGGTGAAGGCTGAATGAATAAATGATCATGTTACCCCTTTGACCCTTAGCATTCAGAGGCTGGTGTCATAAATCCCTTTTTTCTGGAGTATGGTTCATGTCCCCCCACCTATTTTGGGGAAGCTCAAAGGCAGAGCCAGAGTTTTGCTCATGATAGGTGCTCAAAACTTAAAACTTATGGTCTCGGAGGCCTTCTTCCTGGATCCAAGAAGAAGAACCAACATATCTTGAGAAAACAAGTATATGTAGTTCACAGAGAAGAGAGAAGTAGCCAGCCAGTAAGTACGAAAAGACGTTCAACCTCACTGTCAATCAAAGAGATGCAAATGAAACAAGAATTTGCCTTATGCCTCTGAAACTAGGGAAGAGTGAAAAGTTGGTAAGACCCAGTGTTTGTAAGGACATAGAGAAATGGGCCCTCTCATGCAGTCTTGGTGCTAATGTAACTTGGTACAAGTTTTCTGAAGAGCATTTTGGCAATGAGTATCAAGTTGTAAAATATAAATATGCTTGGATGTCGCAATTCCACACTTTTTTTTTTTTTGCAAGTGTACAGTGTTGAGAGACAGTTCTTCTTGGGCCCCTGGTACTTCTCTTGCTGGGGGGGGGCAGTGCCAAGACTACAAGACCCCAACTGCTCTTTCACTGGGGCCATTTCTCAGGATTATCTTACACAGCTGGTAAACTCAAGAGATAACTTCTTCCTTCCGATCAAGAGCAGACTTGTTTAGTGCCTGCTATAAAAGCAGCGGAGGCTCCAAGCTCAGTGCTCCTCCACAGCAACTCAAACCCACTCTATGCGTAGCATCACGTCTATGGGACTTGGAGGCATAGGAGAATGTTGATGTTCGTGCTGCTTGCTGTGCAACGAGTAATAAGCCCTTTATCTCTGGGGGAAAAAATTATCAGACCCATTTTCTACAGATAAGTAAAAAGCGAAGTGACCATCCCAGATGACATGGTCATTTACTTGCAGAGATGGGACCAGAACCTAGGGTGACTGAGACTTTATCACAAAACACAGAACACCTGGATAAGCATTTTGAGCAAGAAGGACAGGAACAGCTCTCATCGACAAACTTCATTTAATCAGTTTACTGGATTATCTGGCACTCTCTGATGGCTCTGAAAATATCCACACTGTTGCCCGTCCCAGCGGCCAAATCACTCTCCAGGACAGCAGTTCTCAAAGTATGGTCTCCAGGACCAGAAGCATCAGCATTCTCTGATAACTTGTTAGAAATTCGAGTTCTCAGACCTTAACCCAGACCAGCTGAACCTTTGCAATCTGTGTTTTAATGAGCCCTGCAGGTGATTCTGATGCACCCAAAAGTTTGCAACACACTGCTCTGTGCACAGTGCAACTTCAGCCTCTCCACTTGGGTTTTAGCGTCACTAAGGGACTCCTGGGTTGGTTCCCACACCTGTTTGTGCTGCTGTACTTGTCATTCTATTTACATATTTTACTTAACTATTGGGGCACCTGGGTGGCTCCGTCAGTTAAGTATTTGCCTTCAGCTGAGGTCATGATCCCAGGGTCCTGGGATAGAGTCCTGCGTGTGTCGGGCTCTCTGCTCAGCAGGGCGCCTGTTCTCCCTCTGTCTCCACCCCTGCTCGTGCTCTCGCTCATGATCTCTCTCAAATAAATAAATCAAATCTTTAAAAAAAATTAACTGTTATATTTATCAATGAAATAGGAGGGCAAAAAGAGAATTGTTGTTTCTATGAAAGCCAAACTGAATCTTTGAGAAAGATTCAATGAAGACCAGTCACTAAAGAATTATTTTTGAAAGAGGGAGAAAAGTAGTAAACATCCACTGATTTGCACTCAGTCATCCAAGTCTTTAAATTCCACTTCAAATCTGGAGATCATAACAAATGGAGGTTGTTTAGGTAAGAAATATGAAGCAGAGGGACGCCTGGGTGGCTCAGTCGGTTAAGCGGCTGCCTTTGGCCCGGGTCATGATCCCAGGGTCCTGGGATCGAGCCCCACATCGGGCTCCTTGCTCAGCAGGGAGCCTGCTTCTCCCTCTCTCTCCTTCTGCTTGTGCTCTCTCTGTCAAATAAATAAAATCTTAAAAAAAAAAAAAAA
>NW_027694825.1:0-353 GCF_054177405.1 Leptonychotes weddellii | reverse complement strand
AGTTATCTGCGTAGAAATGGGAGGCACGTGGCCAAGTCTTGCTTTTTAGCAGGTCGAACATGACCTTCAAAACTCCTTAGGACACGCTGATCTCCTGCGAGGCTGAATCAGACTCAGGCTGGCAGGGTCTCCCGCGGTCGCCTGCATGTGTATGGCTCGGGGTTGTGAAGCTATAGTTGACAAAACAATAACAAAAACACGGACAAAAAACAATCCACAAAGCCCCATGCCTTACCACAGTGGGCTGATGAGTGAAGTCGCGGAAGGAAGGTTCTGTTCTTGCCCTTTTAAAATTCCAGTGTACCACACACACACGCGCTCGAACACACACACACACACACACACACACACAC
>NW_027694824.1:0-353 GCF_054177405.1 Leptonychotes weddellii | reverse complement strand
CAATTCACAGTGCTCACCATAGCACAAAACCTCCCCAATATCCATCACCCAGCCACCCCATCCCTCCCACCCCCCACCACTGCAGCAATCCTCAGTTTGTTTCCTGAGATTAAGAATTTTCCATATCAGTGAGATCATATGATACTTGTCTTTCTCTGATTGAAGAGTCTGTTTCTTGGTTTTTCTTTCTTTTATTTTCTTTGCTTGTTTGTTTCCTTTGTTTGTTTTGTTTTTTTAAATTCCACATATGAGTGAAGGCATACGGTATTTGTCTTTTTCTATTTCACTTAGCATTATACTCTTTAGATCCACCCATGTCATTGCCAATGGCAAGATTTTGTTTTTTTTATGAC
>NW_027694823.1:0-353 GCF_054177405.1 Leptonychotes weddellii | reverse complement strand
AAAGAACCAGCTCTTCATTTTATTTATCTTTTCTGGTTTTTTAGTCTCTATTTAATTTCTTTTCACTCTGATCTTTACTATTTCCTCCCTTCTGCCAACTTTGGGCCTTGTTTGTTGTTGTTCTTCTAGTTCCTTGAGGCATGAGGTTAGATTATTTGAGATTTTTCTTGTTTCTAGAGGGAGGCTGGTATCACTACACTTCCCTCTTACAACTTCTGCTGCTTCCCAAAGATTTTACGATGTTGTGTTTGCATTTTCATTTGTCTCCAGGTATTTAAGTTTATTCTTTGAAGATACATTTGTTATTTAGTAGCATGTGTTTAGCCTCCACATGTTAGTGTTTTTTCCATTTT
>NW_027694822.1:0-353 GCF_054177405.1 Leptonychotes weddellii | reverse complement strand
ACCAGAAAGATAAGTAAAATTTATACTGTTATATCTATATGTTACAGACCCATTGTTACAATGATTGCTTAATAAAATGTTTGACTCTTAAATTAGCTGTGACATAAAAAGGAAAGAAAATATATATTTATAAAATTTGTTATATTAGGGAGGGGGGAAAGATGACAGAGGAGTAGGGGACCCTATTTCAACTGGTCCCTGGAATTGAGCTGGATATCTACCAGACCATTCTGAGCACCGACGAAACCAGCCTGAGATGTAAGAAGATCTGGATCTCTACAAACAGAATATCACAGGCGGTTGGTTTTGAGGTAAGAAGTGGGGAGCCATGATTTCGCGGGCAGATATCAGAG
>NW_027694821.1:0-353 GCF_054177405.1 Leptonychotes weddellii | reverse complement strand
CATGTAAGTGGAATCATTCAGTATTTGTCCTTCTTGTTTCACTTAGAGTTTTTTCAAGGTTCATCCATGTTGTAAGCAGTGGGTGTCAGAATCTCATTCCTTTTACTGCTGAACAGTATCCCACTGAGTGGCTCTACCATATTTTGTCTATTCATCCGCTTGTGAACATGTGGATGTTTCTACCTTTCGGCTATTGTGAACAATGCTGCTATAATCATGCGTGTACACCTATCTGTTCGAGTCCCTGCTTTCAATTCTTCTAACTACACCCTGACCAGGGGGCTTGCAGGATCACCTGGTAAGTCTCCGTTCAGGCGCCCTTTTTTGAGGAGCCTCTGTCATGCAGCTGCGCC
>NW_027694820.1:0-353 GCF_054177405.1 Leptonychotes weddellii | reverse complement strand
GGATATAACCCATAATTTTATAAAAACAAAACTGTATAAATATAGTGATCTCCTATTGGTAAACTGTGCCCATTACTCAGACCTTAATTCTCATATACCTATATATGTGTTCTCTTGGAGATCTTCCTTTGTCACCTCCAATCAAATTACTGTGGCATTTGTATTTCCAGCTATGCTGTGTTTCCTACTATCCAGTTCTCTTTTTTTTTTTTAAATCTTTTTTTTTTTTTAAAGATTTTATTTATTTATTTGAGAGAGAGAGAATGAGAGAGAGCGAGTACATGAGAGGGGGGAAGGTCAGAGGGAGAAGCAGACTCCCTGCCGAGCAGGGAGCCTGATGCGGGACTCGATCC
>NW_027694819.1:0-353 GCF_054177405.1 Leptonychotes weddellii | reverse complement strand
TTCCCTTGGGTTTTTTAAACATCCCTTTCTTTCAGCAAGAAAGAATTATCAAATTGTCTTTCTTCCCAGGATTTATATTTATACATTGATTAGTCATTACCATTTTTTTTTCCTGGATAATTCAGTGCAACACTCCAATGAATGATAATTCACAAGAGGGAAAAGGGAAGGCCCTTTTGCACAATTTGGGTGATCTGAATAATTTGTGGGAGACTCTAAGAGATGTAGGGATCAGTTTGGGATGGGTTGCTCTTTCTGAGTTGACATTAGGGAAAGTGGGAACAAACTGGGAATTGAGTACCATTATGTGGTGAGGGTAGCTTAGCAATATATACCCTCAGTAATAGATGGGT
>NW_027694818.1:0-353 GCF_054177405.1 Leptonychotes weddellii | reverse complement strand
GGCTCAGTTGTTAAGCGTCTACCTTCGGCTCAGGTCATGATCCCAGGGTCCTGGGATCGAGCCCCACATCGGGCTCCCTGCTCGGCGGGAAGCCTACTTCTCTCTCTCCCACTCCCCCCTGCTTGTGTTCTCTCTCTCGCTGTCTCTCTCTCTGTCAAATAAATAAATAAAATGTTTAAAAAATAATAATAAAATAAAATAATAAAATTTTTAAACGTTTATTTATCTTTTTTTTTTTTAAAGATTTTATTTATTTATTTGAGAGAGAGAAAGAGCACAAGAGGGGGGAGCGGGAGAGGGAGAAGCAGACTCCCTGCTGAGCAGGGAGCCCAATGCGGGACTCCATCCAGGGA
>NW_027694817.1:0-353 GCF_054177405.1 Leptonychotes weddellii | reverse complement strand
TGATCCAACAGCTGGATATTCAAATATAAAAGAATGATATCATGGGGCACCTGGGTGCTCAGTTGGTTAAGCAGCTGTCTTAGGCTCAGGTCATGATCCCAGGGTCCTGAGATCCAGCCCTGCATCAGGCTCCTTGCTCAGCAGGGACCCTGCTTCTCCCTCTGCCTGCCATTCTCTCAGCTTGTGCTCTCTCTCTCTCAGTCTCTGATTAATAAATAAATAAAAGCGTTTTTTGTTTTGTTTTGTTTTGTTTTTTAAAGAATGATATTAGGGGGTCCTGGTTGGCTAAGTTGTTTAAGCATATAACTCTTTTTTTAAATTTTATTTTATTATGTTATGTTCATCACCATACA
>NW_027694816.1:0-353 GCF_054177405.1 Leptonychotes weddellii | reverse complement strand
GTCAGTGAAATGTCTCATTTTGTCTTTTGCCTTTTGTCCATTTATGTAATAAATATCACATAATTTACATGTGACTCCTTTGTCAGACATTTAGTTTGCTAATATTTTCTCCTGATCTGTACTTCATGGTACAGAGAGAAAAAGATTTTCATTAAGATGAAGTCCAGTTTATTAATTTGTTCTTTGTGCTTTTGGTGTCATGTCTAAGAATTATTCACCATGGCTGAGTTGCAGAAGATTTTTGCCTATATTATATTGTAAAAGTTTTATAGTTTACATGTAGATGTTTCCATTTTCAGATAATTTTTAATAGGCTGTAAGGTTTACACTGGGGTTTGTATTTTTGCTTATGG
>NW_027694815.1:0-6671 GCF_054177405.1 Leptonychotes weddellii | reverse complement strand
GGTGATGGGTATTGAGGAGGGCACATTCTGCATGGAGCACTGGGTGTTATGCACAAACAATGAATCATGGAACACTACATCTAAAACTAATGATGTAATGTATGGGGATTAACATAAGAATAAAAAAAATTTTTTAAAAATGAGATTAAATAGGAATTTTATTTTATTTTTATTTTTTTTAAAGATTTTATTTATTTATATGAGAGACCGAGAATGAGAGAGAGCACATGAGAGGGGGGAGGGTCAGAGGGAGAAGCAGACTCCCTGCCGAGCAGGGAGCCCCATGCGGGACTCGATCCAGGGACTCCAGGATCATGACCTGAGCCGAAGGCAGTCGCTTAACCAACTGAGCCACCCAGGCGCCCTAAATAGGAATTTTAGAAAGCTCATCTTATATGAAAGCTAGCAAGATTATATGTGGCATTATGTAATAACTGAAATCATTTCTAATATAGTCTCTAGAAGAAAGCACAAATATTTAAAATTTTCTAATCAATAAATGCAAGCATTTCTATTTTAATTAAATTTTATAATTTATCTATGAATAATTGTTCATTGCAAAGAGATTGGAATTGGTGTATTTAAAACTTAATATTGAGTATTTTCAGTGACAATAACCTTAAAATGGCTTTCCCATTTCTAGAATCTGAAAGGAAACATGATACAAAATGAATAAATGAATAAATGACTGCTAATGTTTGAAATCAGGTTGAAATTAAATGGACATATAATATGAAAAACTATTAATCTGGAGCATAAATTCTGGATAAATTTTTTAAATAGTTAAAATTTCATTAGAGTCATTGAGTTGAAACGTAATATTTATGTACTACTCAGTAATTTATTTTAATATATCCACATTTTAAAAAATTATCAAAATACAAGAGAAATGTTCTGTATCTTACTCAGAATTGTGTTAACTTGAATGTAAAATACAAGTCCCTCAAGTTGTGTACTTTAGATGTGTATATTTTGTTTTGTATAAGTCACATATCAACAAACATAAAAAAAAATCCACGAAAAAAAATAAATGCAATGAAGCATAAAAAATAAAACAAGAACAGTGGAATAAATGTGTGTAAGTAAAGAACTCTCACCTATTAATCCAGAAGCACATAAACTTTGTAATAATTGTCTTTTTAAATCTTTCTTTGCTGTATTTTACACACACATATTTGAAAAAAAGTAGATTAGTTGTAATCTGCTCCTTGTTTAAAAAAAAAAAAGGAAAAGAATACAATGAAGGAGAGATTGAGTCTTCCATATTTGATGGATAAAACTCTGTACCTTGCATATGTGGAATACAATTGAATGAAAGAAATTAAAAGAAGAAAGAAGGTAGAGGAAGAATAACATAATGAAAGGAACATGTGTTTGAGTTGTACAGTGTGAGAGGGAAAAGGGTAAAATGATACAGCACAAGGCTGAAAGTAGAAAGGGTACGAATATAAAGAACAGCACTGACGTGATGATAGTGTAGTTAGGAATTACACAAGAAGGCAGTTAGCAAGTGCAGGACCTGGGGAGGAAAAAAAGGGGGAGGAAGGAAGACAGAAGGAGAGAGAGGGAAGGAGCCCTTTATTCAGTGAAAAAAGGGCTTCATATAACTTTTTTTTTATATAAGTATTTTGACAAGCAGAATATATGATTCTATTCCAACTTAATGAGACTACTTTAATGCAAGTGATTACCACATCCAATTAGAAGTGGGAATTAGGACGCCTGGGTGGCTCAGTTGGTTAAGCGACTGCCTTCGGCTCAGGTCATGATCCTGGAGTCCCGGGATCGAGTCCCACGTCGGGCTCCCTGCTCAGCAGGGAGTCTGCCTCTCTCTCTGACCCTTCCCCCTCTCATGCTCTCCATCTCATTTTCTCTCTCAAATAAATAAATAAAATCTTTAAAAAAAAAAAAAGAAGGAAGTGGGAATTAAACTAGGATTGTTGTTTTTTTTAATGACCATTAGCAAGGAGATAAGAAAGTGATATAAACTCTATCCATTCCTTCACACCTGCACAGTCTATATGTGAGATAGGTTATAAACTAGCAGATTGAAGGTCTTTTATGTTTATGTGAGAGAATCAGTAGAAGATGAGCTGTCTCAAAGCATGTAATTCATCACAGAATAATAAAAAATGAGCATCACTGTAATGACAATAAAAACGACACTAATAAGACCACTTATTGCATGATGGCTACATGTCCCCAGGACTCTTCTAAATACTGTAATGTATTTTTACATTTAATCTTCAAAATAGTCCTTAAGTTGGAAGCACAAAGCAATTGTTTCTAGTGCCTGCATTACCTCCCCATGAAGCTACAATGGGCAGTTCTATGGGAGCTCAGAGTCACACAGATAGTTTCTGCCTTTAATGCATATTAAATGTCTTTCAGCTTAGTGGGATTTAAATAACAAGGGTGGCAAATCTAGCAGATAAAGGTCCTGCTTCCCATTCCACAAATGGATGATTCTAGGAGGCACATGCAAGTCCCTTCCTCCCTCCCTCCCTCCCCTCCCCTTCCTCCTTCCTTCCTTCCTTCCTTCCTTCCTTCCTTCCTTCCTTCCTTCCTTCCTTCCTTCCTTCCTTCCTTCCAATGCAAGTTTCTTATGAAGATGTCTTATGAAGTCAAACACCCTCTGCTTATAACATTTTCTATTGGTCGTTTTGCATTCCTTACTTCACTCTCCTTACTCCCTCACTTGCTTCCTATGATCTCCTAAATAAAACCTCTGAGCAAAATTCTCTAAGATTTCTTGGGGGGGAATACTCAAATTAGGACATAACTGTTATCCAATTTTACATGTAGAGAATACAAGGTTCAGACAGATAAAGTGATTTACCACAGTTTGCCCCACTGAAGAGTGGCAAATGAAATACACTCTTTAATAGCATTCCAGAACTCAGGAAGGCCAGGGAGAGGTATAGAACAACAGATGCAGTGGATACAAAAGTAGAGACCTCTATTCCCATTGGCTTGTCACAGTGAGGAATGACTAGGGGACACTCTTGAATCTAACTGAAGGTCTGGGCCACCACAGACAGCAGTGTACCTCTTAGAAAACTCACTAGGGGGGTTGTTTATCAATGCTCATCTCAAATGAGGTTTTAGTAGAAAATATTGTCTGTGAGTATACACATGGTAAAAACATTGAGAGCTGATATTTACACCCAGTTTTTTTTTTTTTTTTTTGCAATAATCTATGCTTTCAATCAATGAGCACACTTATTCTCTTTACTGGAAAGACTATGACTTACTCTGTTCTATAAATTCTATAAACTCCCACATATACAACTCTATAAACTCCCGTCAATGAATTGTTATCAAAAAGAGTTATATAGTAAAACACAGCATTTTGCAAAACTATGAAAGACGGGTGTTTTGGTGCGTTTATTGTCAAATATTCAAGAACCCCAAAATATTTTACACAGTTCATAGTGCAACTATTCCTATCAGGTGATGTAAAAGTCCTTGGCTTTGACACCACTGAACATGGCTTATTTTTTAGCAAAATCTGTAGATCTTCTAACAAGTTTTCAATAGCAGTTACCATTATGTAAATAAACTTTAACAAAGTAATTTTTGTTTGTAAAGTTTATTCAATACAAAGGCAGTATAAAGTCTCTGCTTAAAAGAACCTGTAATCACTTTATGAAATACTGTGCAAGACAAAGCTTCTGAAACCAACAGTTCCTGTTCATTTAATTACAGTTCTGTTAATTTAATCACCTCAGTAGGGGACGTGTTACTTGGTGGGTGATATTTTTTTCACACCATGAGATGCACATCCACAGTGCTTGTCTCTATTAACTTAATGAAGAAATTACAATTAGAAAAAGAGCGATGCATTGAATGTTTATTTAAACACAGGGAGAAAAGTAATGGGAAGCAAGCATGTGTGATGAGAACCTATTGTCTGTGTAAACCTTTCTGGATTACAAAATCAGAAGCTGGTCTTTCAGTTATTGTTCAAGAACTTTCTTAAAGTCTTAGCATTCTGTGCACATAAGCAGAAATCAATGCCTAAAAGATTTTTAGGATATCTATGCATGAATGCACTGTTACTTTAAGAGTTTTAAAAGGATATGGAATATATGTATGAAAAACAACTTTCCACATTCCTTTGTTTTTACAAAAGGTGGTTGAGACTATGTTTAATGAATGAGTGACATCTGCCTAATTCCATTGTGCTTTGATTTTTTTTTCTCTCTTTGGGGAAAACAAACCAAATCTAGTGTGTTCTTTCAAATGAGAAAAGTTATATGTTTATTCTTTGTAGCAGCATTTCTGAAATGCATCCCCGAAGGCATATTTGTAATAATATCCAGATGTTAGTCAAACTCTACCCTAAATGTTCGTGCTAAACAATTGCATCAAAGCAGAACAGGGAAAAATACTAATTTTGATTTTTATGACAACTTTTAGAATATAAGTAATTTATATTAGCAAACAGGAAGAGTTAACCTACACAATTCAAGAGTAGATCAATTTGAATATAGGGGTAAAATGCAAGGTATTTAACAGGACAGGTAGAGCCCACTGCAGACTGACCCCAACATATTCCTTCAGAATAGTCCTCGGTTTTAATAACCTACTCAACCTCGTGGCTTCTAGCTGCCTGAATGCTCCTTCATTACTCTCTATTTTGCCCTCCAAATTCTTTTCTGGAACGTCCTTTCCTCCGTGCTTCATCTAAATAATTACAACTTATTTTCAAAAATGAGTCAAATCAGGAAACATCTCCTCCACAAAAGCTTCCAAGAACCCTGTACTGGGCTCACTTCTCTGTTCTTTGCTTCTAACACAGCCTTAGCATGCCCTTATTATGGGTCTAAAACTGTGAATAAAATTTCATTAAATGTCTTATTTTTCTATATTGTGAGTTCCTAGAAGGCAAGAATAAAGACTCTGTCAGCGTTTTATACACTGAGTCAAACTATGCTGAGCCTCAGGTATATGAAAGGCAGACCTTACTTTATAATACAATAAAAAGCATTTTATATGAGGAAATTAGTCCAAGTTTGCATTGATTTCAGGAAATTTCCAGCCTACAATCATCTGGGCTCTACTTGAATATTTTCAGTGTTAGAGAACTTAAGAGTATAATACGGTGTTTTATTTTTTACATATTTTTATTTTAGAACCATTTTAAATTTCCAGAAAAATTGTGAAACTAGTACAGAGACTTCCCACATCCCCAACACTGTTTCTCCCACTGTGAATATCTTACATTAATAGACTACAGTTGTTACAACTAATGAAAAAATATTGTTACAATATTATTAGCAAAGTCCATAGTTTTTTGTTTTTAATCTCATTTGTTAATACCCTAATGTCCGTTTGCTCTTCCAGGACCTTACATAGACTACTACATCACATCTAGCCGTCATGTCTCCTTAGGCTCCTCTTGGCTATGACAGTTTTCAGACTTTCCTTTTTTTTGATGACCTTAGTTTTGAGGAGTACTGGTAAGACATTTGATAGAATGTCCCTCAATTGAGATTTGTTTGACATTTATCTTATGGTTAGAAAAGGATTATGTGGTTTTTCAAGGAAGACTATAGAGGTAAATGTCATTTTCATCACATCGTATCAAGCATACCTTCTATTGACATGACATATCACTGTTCATGTTAATCTTGATCACTGGGCTCAGTGGGATTTGTCAGACTTCTCCACTGGAAAGTTATTCTTTCTCTGCCTCCGCCCCACCATACTATATTCGGTGGAAGGAAGTTGCTATGTCAGAGTCAGGAATTATATTCAAACTCTTTGAATATGCATTATTTGGAATTCTGTGTGGGTGATTTTTCTAATGTTCTTCATTTACTCATTTATTCAATTATTTATTTATATCGGTATGAACTCCTGGATATTTATTTTATGCTTTGGATTGTAACACAATGGCCCTTTATTAGTTTGTTCTCAAAGTGTTTCATCATTGGCACATCCAGTTGGTTCATTTGTCTCTTTGGCATACCCCCACTGTTGTGTGTATGTGTGTTTAACACTTCCTTACTCTTTGGCACTCCAAGTTGCTCCAGGCTCATCTGTACATTCCTTGGGCCTGTCCTAGAGCACCTGTTTTTAAAAGGAGCCCTGCTTCCTTTTCTGGAAGAATGGTATTAGAAACCAAGATGTATGTATTTGGTAGGTTCCTTGCTACTGGGGTGGGCCCTCTCAGCTGACAGAGCAAGAAAATATGTTTAATAACTCATGTATGAAAACATGTTTATTAAAAGTTCTATATGGAACCATTTACATCTATATTAAGCTAAAAGTGAGTCATATTGATGTGATACTGATCCATGACCACATGGATTATTCCAACCTCTGGCACTTATGTGTAAATTCCACTCCAGCAGTGAGAAATGCAGCTCTGCCCTTCTTCCATCCACTTCCCTGATCACTGTACCCTCGTATACTTACATAGCCGTATCAAAATTGTTAACCTCCCATGAGAAAACACAAACACAAAAGCCTTTACCAGCTGAGGTGTAATGCTTATATTCCGTCTCTACCTTTAATTTTTTTTGATTTTTATCTTTTTTTATTATGTTATGTTAATCACCATACATTACATCATTAGTTTTTGATGTAGTGTTCCATAATTTGTTGTTTGTGCATAACACTCAGTGCTCCATGCAGAACGTGCCCTCTTTAATACCCATCAC
>NW_027694814.1:0-353 GCF_054177405.1 Leptonychotes weddellii | reverse complement strand
TCCATGGTCAGTGTGGAAGTGGGTGGTTGCAGGTGCTTGGCTGGTGGTAACTGCGGCATCCCTTAATCTATTTTTCCGCTGTTTCTATTCTTGCGATATTGGAGGAGGGAGTCCTGTGGAGGGGCTGTCCCTACCTTTGCATGAGTTGTACCATTTTTTTTGTGATTTTTAAAAAATTTTATTATTTTATATTTTTGATTTATGGTGACTCCACCTCTATTCATCACCACCACTCCCAGGCCAGACTCAGTGGCAAATCCTGCTCTTGGTTCCTGGGAAAGGGCCAGGCCAGCCTGAGCCCTCCTGCCCCCTGTAACAGCCTGGACAGGTTGAAGGGCCCTGAAGGGCACACT
>NW_027694813.1:0-353 GCF_054177405.1 Leptonychotes weddellii | reverse complement strand
TCCCTAGGTTTATCTAGACCTGAGGTTTTTCCTTTCCCTTTACTGTCCTGCTCAACATGGTCGTGTTCCCAGCACTTTCCCTCAGCGTGGCGCTTTGTCTTGGAAAGAAACCCCGGCTGATGGATTCTGGGAATTCCCGGGGCCAGGCCCCATCCCCTTCAAAGCGCGCGGGGGGCGTCAGGTACTCACCGGCTACTGGGGTGTGCAAGCCCCGGGCCGTTCTGGCTGTTGCCGCCCGTGCGCCCCGCGCTCTCTAGTAAGTCCTTGCGGGTCATGTTCTAGTTCTTGCGTCTACCGACCCCCCGCTTCTTTCTGCGCAGGTGCCGACAACCTGCCGGCTTCGGAGCTTCGAG
>NW_027694812.1:0-353 GCF_054177405.1 Leptonychotes weddellii | reverse complement strand
TTCCTAATAAATATTTATGATAATTCTCCTTCAAGTATCACCTGTGCGATATCTCATAAGATTTGATATGCAAAGTTTATTAGAATTAAGTTCTAAGTATTTTTAATTTCTCATAATGGTTTCTTCTTTGACCCATGAGGCATATAGGAGTATGCTTTTAAATTAAAACAAAAAAAGTGAGGATATTTAATTTATCTTTAAAAAAAATATAATTACATTGTGATCTGAGAGTAATAGTGTTTGAAATTAGTTGGGGATTTTTTCTTCTTTTACTATTCTCTGGAGGATTTCATGTAAGATTGGAATTATCTGACTCTTAAATGTTTAGTAGGACTCGTCAGTAAATTTATCTA
>NW_027694811.1:0-353 GCF_054177405.1 Leptonychotes weddellii | reverse complement strand
GACACAAACAGGCAGGCTGGCCCTTCCCCGCACACGGCCCGGGGGCCTTCTCCTGGGGACAGTGTCCCTGCCCAGGGGAAGCGAGGCCCATTACACCGGACGCTCGTTAAGTAGGGTGTGGGGCTGTGTCGCCTCTGGCTGGCGCCTCAGGAGGAAGTGGCCACTGGTGTGAGAAAGCAAGCCAGAGGTCAAGGTGGGCGGCCGGGCCCACAGAAGGCAGGGCGCTCCTGCGGCCGCGCAGACCAGAGCCATGGAGCGGGGCAGAGCTCCCGCGGCCACTGGGCCCGCCGTCACGCTTGCCATCGTGCTCTCGTGCCCTGGGGCCGGGGCCGCCGCCGCCGACAGCTGTCCAG
>NW_027694810.1:0-353 GCF_054177405.1 Leptonychotes weddellii | reverse complement strand
GCGGCATGACCGACACCATGAAGCGCGGTAGGTGAAGGTTCTAGAAGAGTCCCACTCGAGGGAGATCCAGAGCGGGGAGGGAGATGGCTGCTGGGAAGACTGGCACTCTCCCCCACAGCCGTGTCGGGTGGGTGAGCTACATTTTCCGGCCTGCGGACTCTAGCGCTGGGGGTTTGGGAAGAATGGTTCGAGCCCCGTCCGGGAGAAGGGGATGTTGGAGGAGCAGGGATGGCCAAGGGGGCATGGCCCAGTCCAAGATAAGCAGGACTGTCAGGCTGGCGCTGGACGTGAGCGGCCACCACGTGCTCAGCTGCCCCTCTCTCTGCCAGGCCCGAGAGCACGTGCAGCGAGCC
>NW_027694809.1:0-353 GCF_054177405.1 Leptonychotes weddellii | reverse complement strand
GCGCGGGGGTCCGCACTGGTTTGGAGAGCTCATTGGGTCGTCGTCCCTCTTCCGTCCATGGAGCCATCACGTGAGGGGACAGGGAGAGTACCGCATGGGCCGGCTCGGGGCACAGGGACTGAAGTCAGATGTGGGTCCCCCAGGATGGGGCACAGGGCTGGTGAGACCCTCGTGGTGACTGGAGCCCCTCCCCCTGCCACAGTCTAAGGGCAGCCCTGCTGGGCCTCAGGTCTCCCTTCAGCCACCAACAGTGACCCAGGACACGGCCCTCTGGACTCCCCTGCAGACTCTGCCGCTCCCCAGCCACCAGCCAGCTAATGGATAGCCGTCCCTAGTCCAGAATTCCAGGCATG
>NW_027694808.1:0-353 GCF_054177405.1 Leptonychotes weddellii | reverse complement strand
CCACCGTGGGGCCCCTCAGACTTGAAGAAACAGTTTTGTCAGAGGCAGTCTTGTACTTAACGACTTATCACTAGCACACCTGCTCATTATTCTTTCTTAGCCCTCAAAGTCCCCACCATGGATTCTTTCATTCTCCTACTACCTGAGACGGTGATTTTTTTAAAGCCTCAAAAAAATGTCAGGGGCTCTCAAAACATCAAGGCAGTAATATCTTCCATCCTGTGAGGTTACATTTTTTTCCCTTAGGAATAACATAGAGAACCTGCTAAGGGGAGGAGCAACATAGGAATCCTCCTTTGTCAGAAGAGGAATAACAAGGGTGAAGCACAGTGCCTACGCTCAGATCGGGTGGA
>NW_027694807.1:0-353 GCF_054177405.1 Leptonychotes weddellii | reverse complement strand
CACAGACTCACACACACCTGCAACTTTCGCTCTCCAAACCCTCATCATATCCTCACACACTGTCATTTTGTTTTCCTACAATTATTTCACATTTCTTCTGATTCCAGCTCTGGGCTCTGCTACATTTCATTATGCCAACATTATTTGATTCACATGAGGAATTTAATGAATGGTTTTCCAAGGACATTGAGAGCCATGCTGAAAACAAATCTGCCATTGATGAGAGTGAGTGCTTTTATGAACTCTTTCTTTCTACCTATCAGTGTAGGCAACTACATAATTGAATATTTTCTTCTATGTAAAGAATTTTTCTTCCAGTATTCGTAGAAGGATCTGCGGGGGGGGGGGGGGAG
>NW_027694806.1:0-353 GCF_054177405.1 Leptonychotes weddellii | reverse complement strand
AAAAAAAAAGAAGCAGATAAAATGGAAGAGCATAGACTGGGGAGTAAGGAAGGCTACAGGATGCTCCAAGGGTTTAGCATCCTGATCCAAAGCAGGGGAATATTTGGGTTGTGTGTAGGTACCCTGTAAAATGTGGCTTTTGGGGAGAGACTTTGGTCCAGACCTCCAACCCTGAATGGCTGTGTGATTCCAGAAAACTCACTTAGCCTCTCTAGTACCAAGAAGCATGTTAAATGAAGGTCAGGATCACATTTGTTCCTGTTTATGCTCTATACCCGGTACCCGGCATGGCTCTGGGAACATGACTGACACTCAGTTATGTCATAGTAAAGGTCTCAGAACTGGAGTTGGGC
>NW_027694805.1:0-353 GCF_054177405.1 Leptonychotes weddellii | reverse complement strand
AGGTGATCACAATGCTTGAATGAAAATACACCAGTTTTTAGGACCTGTGATCTACTAGATAAATGATATGCCTCAATATTGAGATTGAACGTTCACAGCACATGCTTCAGGAGCACAGATGAAGGAGGGACTAAGACAGCCTACAAAAGTCAGGGAAGATTTCCCTGAAGAGATAATGCTTCAGCTGAGTCTTAAACAATTAAGAGATTTCCATGCAGACTATAGAAAGTGAAGGGCATCTCAAGTACAGGCATGTATACAAACATGACATAAGAATTGAACCATGTGTTTGGAAAATTTCCCATTATTTGACTAGAATATAACCTCAGTAGAGCAGGGATGCTTTTTAATTT
>NW_027694804.1:0-6671 GCF_054177405.1 Leptonychotes weddellii | reverse complement strand
TTTTTTTTTTTTAAAGATTTTATTTATTTATTTGAGAGAGAGAGAATGAGAGACAGAGAGCACGAGAGGGAAGAGGGTCAGAGGGAGAAGCAGACCCCCGCTGAGCAGGGAGCCCGATGCGGGACTCGATCCCGGGACTCCAGGATCATGACCTGAGCCGAAGGCAGTCGCTTAACCAACTGAGCCACCCAGGCGCCCCGAAACTATTCTCACTTTTAACACTCATAGTATTTCTTCCCCATGATAACTCGACTATGCTTATTTAGAGTTGACTTCTCACCAACACACCACTTCCCACAGTCATTAAATTCACAGGGATTCTCCCTTATATGAGTTCCCTGATGAACAGTGAATGTTGGTCTATCAGAAAAGGCTTTCATATATTCATTATATTCATAGGGCTTCCCCCATGAGCATGTTCTCTTATGCACAATGAAAGTTGCTCCCTCAGGATGCCTGGGTGGCTCAGTCAGTTAAACGTCTGCCTTTGGCTCAGGTCATGATCCCAGGTGATGATCTCAACTGAGAGCCTGCTTCTCCCTCTGCCTGCAGCTCTCCTTGCTTGTGCTCGCCCTCTCTCTTTCTCTCTCTCTCTGGCAAATAAAATAAAATAAAATAAAATAATGTTGCTCCCTCATGGAAGGCTTTCCCACATTCATTATATTCAAAAAGCTGCTTCAGGGCGCCCAGGTGGCTCAGATGGTTAAGCGTCTGCCTTCGGCTCAGGTCATGATCCCAGTGTCCTGGGATCAAGTCCCGCATCGGGCTCTCTGCTCCTTGGGAGCCTGCTTCTCCCTCTGCCTCTCTCTCTGTCTCTCATGAATATATAAATAAAATCTTTAAAAAAAAAAAAAAAAGCTGCTTCAGAGTTTGAATATACTGATGTTGAAACAGGTCCTCATTTTGAACAATAGCTTTTCCATTTTTGTCATATTCGAAAGGTTTCTCTCCAGAATGAAAATTCTGCTTTACAGAGGAGCAATTTCCCATGTGCATTAAACTCATCAAGCTTCCTTACAAAGAAGTTTCTATTACTAATAATTACTTCTGAAATAAAATTCAAAACTCATTCCATATGAGTCACATATACTAGGTATTTTTCTTACAGAACAGAGTTTGTGCTCAGATAAAATGATTTTTCTAATACACTATTTCTCTCCTTAGTGTTTTGTTGTTGACAAAATTGACTTCCCACAAATACTGCTCTTGCTTTTCTGGCTCTTCCCCATCAGGTCAACTATGCAAAAGTCTAGAAATAAAAATAATTTACCACGGTTTATAGGTAGTAAGGTATTTCTTATGAAAAGATGACATATTTTTATGTCTTATCATAGCCCAGTCTTTTGCTGTGAAAGTAATCCAAGGGCATACTGCCTCACTCTCCTAGGTTTGGATAAAATAAATAACTTGGAGTAGTGGAAAATGACTGAGCAATCTGTCAACAAAACATAATTTGGCACTTCAAAATGTTTACTGCAGTGATCATTTTGCAATATATACAAATAATGAATCATTATGTTATACACCTGAAAGTAATATAATATTGTATGTCAATTACACCTCAATTTTAAAAAATGTGATATTCAGGGATGCCTGGCTGGCTCAATCAGTGGAGCATGTGACTCTTGACCATGTTGGGTATAGAGATTACTTTTTAAAAATATTTGAAAGGGGTGCCTGGGTGGCTCAGTCGTTAAGCATCTGCCTTCGGCTCATGGGTCCTGGGATCGAGCCCCGCATCGGGCTCCCTGCTCTGCGGGAAGCCTGCTTCTCCCTCTCCCATTCCCCCTGCTTGTGTTCCCTCTCTAGCTATCTTTCTCTCTTTGTCAAATAAATAAAATCTTTAAAAAAAAAAAGTTTGAAAATGTGACATTCAAAAATGGATAGAGAATTTGAAATAAACACAAACAATAAATACAAAATGTTTGGATAACTGCTTGATCCTGGGATGGAGAACCTCCCAAGGAATAGAATCAGCCCAACAACTCAACAAATAGCAAGTAGAATCACAAGGCAAATTAACAGACAATGATGGTGAGGGGAGACATCAAAGGAACAATTAGATGTGGAACAATCAGATCAGGATCTAGTCCATATCTCCCGAAACAAGAGCCTTACTAACATACATGCTTACAATGTCAACCCCTTTTCTAGTCCATATGACAACACCAAATTAGATTTCAGAAAGTACTCATTTCCATTAGACTTAAAAGGAAAACTCGATTGCCTAGGCTATATTTGCATTCTTGCTGAGACTCACAAAGAATACTAATTTCCAAACAAGTATACATTCAAGCTGCTCTTATAAAAGGATCAGATGCACATCTTTATTTGTCTACAATGTCATCATCTAAAACTTACAGTCTATTTCACTTATAAATGAATTATACCATCATTGTTAGATCTAGAGTGCTTCTGTCTCTTTACATTTATCTTTTGATTTGTCTAATAACTATGAAAAGTCTTCTCATGTCAGCTTTCTGATTTTTGCAATTAAGGCAGAAAACAAAAATTCTGAATTCTCAATTGTGTTCAATGAAAACAAAACAAAACAAAAAAAAGAGGGACGCCTGGCTCAGTCAATGAAATGTGTGATTCTTGATCTCGAGATTGTGAGTTCAGCCCCCACATTGGGTGCTGAGATTACTTAAAAATAAAATCTTAAAAAAAAAAAAAAAAAAGAATAAGGCGTCTTCAGACTTCTTTCATAACTTCATCACAATTAATTCAATATTTCAGGGAACTCAGTAAGAAAATTGAAGAATGATATAGCGGTGAAGGTTTACTTTACTGTTTCGTTAACCTTCTAAGAAATTGCATCATTCTTCTATTTTCTTATATTTTAGTCTAGTTTAGCACTGTTGGACATAATTGATGAGTAATGTTAAAATAACTGCTAGGGTAATAAAATAACAAAACATTTCATACATTAAAATAAGATCACTACAATCCTGTTTCTTAGATTTATACATGAGACCAAGTCACCCATGTGGAAACTGCAAGACAGAATGAATTTATTTGGTTAAAAAATATAAGTAAATTGTCTTTGTTCATTTAAAATTTTAAATTTTATCTTTGTTCATTTAAAATTTTATTTTAACTTATAGTTATAAAAAATGATGAAATCCAGGGGCGCCTGGGTGGCTCAGCAGGTTAGGCAGCTGCCTTCGGCTCAGCTCATGATCCCAGGGTCCTGGGATTGAGTCCTGTGTCGGGCTCCCTGCTCAGCGGGAGGCCTGCTTCTCCCTCTCCCTCTGCTCCTACTTGTGTTCCCTCTCTTGCTGTCTCTCTCTCTGTCAAATAAATAAATAAACTCTTTAAAAAAAAATTATGAAATCCATAACATATCAATCCTTGCAAATAGTTAGAACTGCTTCAAAAAGAAACTCAAAAACTAAAATTGGGGGGGCGGGCGCCTGGGTGGTTCAGCTGGTTAAGCGTTCAACTCTTGATTTTGGCTCAGGTCATGATCTCAGGGGTTGTGAGATGAAGCCCCCCATCAGGCTCTGCACTCAGCGGAGTGTCTGCTTGAGATTCTCTCCCTCTCCCTCTCCCCCACCCCACCACTCATGCTCTCCCTCTCTCTAAAAAAATAAAATAAAATAATTTTAAAAATTTAAAAAGCCCATCTCCAGTTTCTCCCTGGAAAGGGCCTAACTACATACTTTCCCAGCTGCTGCCTGATGGATCAGCTTCCAGTCAGCCTGCATGTAGGTGCTGACTGAGATCCCTTTCTTTTGGTACACTGATAGGTCTTGGCATGCCTTCAACTACCAGGAGCCACTGAAAACAAAGAAGGTGGCTTGGACAAGCACAAAGGTCTGAGAGACACCTGGTGAGGCTGGTGAGGCTGTGGAGAAAAGAGAATCTGTGTACTGTTGGAAACATTAATTGGTGCAGCCACTGTGGAAAACAGTATGGAAGTTGCTCAAAAAATGAAAAATAAAACTATCATATGATCCAGCAATCCCACTTTTGGATACATATTCAAAGGAAAAGAGCACAGGATATCGAAGACATATCTGTTCTCCCATAATCACTGTAGCATTATACACAATAGCCAAGATATAGAAACAACCTAAGCTGTCCATCAACAGATGCGTGGACAAAGATGTGGTGTGTACATATATATATATGTGTACACACACACTATCTATCTATCTATACACTGTAGACTATGATTCAGCCATGAGAAAGAAGGAAATCCCCCATGTGGGACAAGATGGATGGACTATGAAATCATTATTATACTGGATGAAATAAGACAGAGAAAGACAAATACTGCACAGTATCACTTATATATGGAATCTTAAAAAAAAAAAAGTCAAACTCATAGAAACAGAAGGTAGAAAAGTGACTGCCAGGTGCTGACAGGTAGTAGAAATAGGGAGAGTTTGGTAAAAGGTTACAAATTTCCAGCTGTAAGATGAATGAAGTCTGAGGATCTAATGTATAACATGGTGACTACAGTTGATAACACTATACTGTACACTGAAATTTGCTAAGAGAGGAGAACTTAAATGTTCTCACAAAACAGTAAAAAAAAATAATAAATATAACAGATTTAATAAATAATCAATTAGATGGGGGAATCCTTTCACAATGTGTATGTATATCAAATCACCACAATTTACACTTTTTATTGTTGTTAAAGGTTTTTTTTTTTCCAGTAACCTCTACACCCAACATGGGGCTCGAACTCATGACCCTGAGATCAAGAGGTCTTCCACAAGCCAGCCAGGATCCCCTACACTTTAAATATCTTACAATTTTATTTGCCAACTATACCTCAATAAAACTGAACAAATTAAAAAATAAAATAAATGAAATAGTAACAGTTTTCCAGCTTATTAGAAATACTGGAACATAGGACCATTAAAAGACTGAAATTTAATCCTAAGATTATGAAATGCTTCTCTCTTGACAACTTCCCACCACATCAACAGGCTCCAGGGCAATAACAGTAGATCACAGATGAAAAGCTGAACAGTTTCAAGACACAGGAGTACACAGGGAAGCCCAAAGTCAAGAGGGGAGTCAAAAACAAGGACACTAAAGGAATTTGGAGACTCTGAGACCTACAGCTATAACATTAAACACAGCCCATCTCCTAGCCAGAATCACATAAATCCTCACACTAAAAACCCATTTATCTCAGTTCTTTTACAAGATACATGTCCAGCTTTGGAAAAAAAAAAATTGCAAAGCATATCAAAAAGCAAGAAAAAAACACACTCAGAAGACACAAAGTAATCATCAGAACAAGACTCAGATACAACACAAATGCTAGAATTATGAGAGCGAGTTTTAAATAACTATGATTAATATGCTAAAGAGTTGAATGAAAAAAATTAGACAACATTCAAGAATAAATGAGTTACATAAGCAGGGAAAGAAAAATTCCAAGAAAAAATCAAAAGGAAATGCTAGAATTCAAAACCACAGTAACAGAAATGAGGAATGCCTTTGAAGGGCACATCACACCACAAGCCAAGGAAAGAACCAGTGAACTTGAAGAGAGGTCAACAAAATTCACTAACTAAAACGTGAAGAGAAAAAGAATGAAAAAATTGAACATCCATCCAAGAGCTGTGAGACAACATCAAAAGGTATAATATATGCATAAGTAGAATACCAGAAGAACAGAGCAGAGGGAATATCTGAAGCAATAATGACCAAAAAATTCCAAAATTAATGACAGATCCAGGAAGCTGAGACAACACCAAACGGGATAAATACCAACAAAACCACATCTAGTCATATGGTATTTAAGCTCCAGAAAACCAGGGGTGCTTGGGTGGCTCAGTCGTTAAGCGTCTGCCTTCGGCTCGGGTCATGGTCCCAGGGTCCTGGGATCAAGCCCCGTATCGGGCTCCCTGCTCAGTGGGAAGCCTGCTTCTCCCTCTCCCACTCCCCCTGCTTGTGTTCCCTCTCTCGCTGTGTCTCTCTCTGTCAAATAAATAAATAAAATCTTAAAAAAAAAAACAACTCCAGAAAACCAAAGACAAAGGGGAAAATCCTGAGAGAAGCAAAGAAGTGGGGAGTGGGGGGTATGCACCTTACCTACAAAGGAACAACGGTAAGAATTACAACAGACTTCTCAGAATCCTTGCAAGCAAGAAGAGTGGAATTAAATATCTAAAGCGTTGAAAGAAGAAAGCCACCAACCTAGAATTAATGAAAAAAGATTCACTGAGGCATACGTTTATATAATACTGAATAACAAGGATAAACTCTTACAAGCTTCCAGATGAAAGAACTGACTCACATAGTAAAGAGATGTATCCCAACTTCAGATTTCTCCTCTGCAGTGGTGAAAACAAAAAGACAATGAGATTATGAGAAAAGAATTTCAATCTAGAAATAATACACAATTAAATTGCCTTTTACATGACAGGCCCCAAACCAGATGTGTTCAAATGGGCAGCGCCTCAAGGAATAAATCACCTATGTTACCTCCACAGAGAAAACACTGAGGAAGTACAAATAAACTGTTAAACAAGTCTCAAGCAAGGGGAAGTTGAAGAGGAAGGGAAGGAGTGGGAAACAAGAGATCTTGTTAGTGATATACAGCTACAACTAGATGGATAATATTAACATGATTTGAAATGAACAACATAGGGGCTCCTGGGTGGCTGTTGATTAAGCCTCCCAAATCTTTTTTTTTTTTT
>NW_027694803.1:0-14572 GCF_054177405.1 Leptonychotes weddellii | reverse complement strand
AGAAGTATAATAACCACTGTAACAAAAAACTTATCTTAGGGGTTATAAAAAGCTTAGTAAGTAATGTAATTTATTCATTTACTGAAATGTTATTTTAAAGCACGGTTAAAATAATCTGGAACGCTTGAGTAATTCTTCTGAAAAACAGAAAATAGAGAGCTCTTACCAAGTTTGCAATGATGTAATGGTAGCCTTTTACATGCTTCCCAACGCTCACAATCTGTGAAAATAGAAGGAAACAAGAGAAAACCAATTTAACTTTACTGAAGGATATTTTTAAAAATAGAATTTTAACTATTTTAACCTAATTCCATGTGGAAACATGAGAAAATGTTATACTTTTCCTTATAACCAGAAGAAATTCCTAAGCTACCTTAAAAATTAAGTGATTAAAGTAAAAAAAAAAAAAACCCAACACGCTAATTTCAATCATGCTGTATAAATGATCTTTCATTCAGTAAACTTTGTTCAAAAAACTACTACGCTATAATTCCCTCAAAGAGAAGGAGATGGTTTTGAAACAAACTGATGGTTCATATATCTATATTCATATATATATATAAAAGAATATACACAAACATAAGAAACTAAAATTATTTTGGTCCAAAGAATATAGACATCTTTAATTTGTTGATAATTTACAGAAATGTATGATAAGCTGTTAAGTGTCTTCCACTATTAAGAATGTTTTCTATGAGTAGACTGTTTTTATCCTGAGCAGCAAGCAAGGTTTTTGTAAAGCACAGTATCTGTGTTGAGATGTCTCTGATACTACAGAATACCTAGTTAACTCCCACCTGCATATGGATAGAAAGGTATTTTATTATAATCAAAAGAATAAAGACAAAACAACATCAAGAGAATTTTTCTCTCTGCTAGATTCATTAGTTTTTTTCGTAAGAATGTTTTTAGGTATGTTTCAGGAATTAGCAATTCAGAAAGTTCTAACACAGAAATAAAACTCTTGTTTTCTACAAAATTGACAATTCCTTCAATGAGAGAACATCTGATGACAGATACTGATGAGCAGTTCTGTAACTTCATTGGTTCCTCAAAGGGGACCACACAATATATGAGTTTCATGTACTTTCATCATCAAAGAAAAAATTAAATTGTTTTTAGTGTTTTAAAATCCTCTAAAAATAGTTCTTTGTAAATGGGTGGCTTGTGTATAAAATAAAGGAAAACCCTTTTAAAAATCCAGTACAAACTGTGCTCAAAAACAGAGCTTGGCACACAAGGCCACTGGTGAAATGGAGTCTCTGCTCATCTCATCGTTTCTTTTTGGTCACAGCTAAGACCTCCTCTTTATCCTGATGGCTCTGCAGTTTCACTACAACGGAGTTTGGATTTTTACTTCTTAGTATTTGTTTATATTGTTCGGGATTTGTTGTGCTTCCTGAGTATGAGGATTTCCCTTCCACAATTCTGGGAAATTCTCTACCAATATCCCTGAAAACATCCCTTCGAAGATGTCTGTGTTTGCTTCCGGCAGGCACTGCAATGTTGCTATCACTGATTCCCAGCTCCCAGTGTGCGGTACAAACGTAGATTCAATTCACAACCGCCTAACGAGGGTTGGGATGACCACGTCTCACTGGGCTGTCAGCCCCACCACACGGAGCCTGGCCCAGGCGGAAAACACTCAGGTGATCCCTTGTGCAGGTAGCAGATTGTTGTCTAGTCCTCTCTGTTACTGCCGTGTCACCCCTCAAGAGTGTGGCTTTCAGTCGGATCTGAGTGCAGACTTACTGCCTTGGCTGAGCCCAAAGCTTCTGTCCTCGGGTGAGCATCAACCCCCAAGTCAGGCTGCCCAAGCTGGCAACTTCCATGGGCACAGCTGCCTTTCCTTCCTGGCTCCTGAAGGTTTTCTCTATTCTCCAGGAAGCTCCACTACGCATGTGCGATGTTTTACACAGCATGTCTCTCTCTTTCCTATTGCCTGATTCAGCTAGTCCACAGTTTGTCTAAAACTGAACATCCCTCGACAGTCTCACCACGAAGACGACGACAAGCAATGTGTAAATGGGATCGTAAAGAAAGTCCTGGAAAGAAACCGTGTAATTAGTCATCATGCTGGGTAACCCAAACCCGAGTGATTTAGCCCGGGCTGAGGAGGCCGGAGCCCTCGGATTCTCTGGGAATCTCAGGTGGAGCTTGTGCAGAAGAGAACTGTCAAGGAACCCTTGATGGCTGGTGCTCAGGGTACGCTCTTGCAGAGTTGCCAGAGCTTCCGCTACTGGACCTCAGCAGGGACTGCTGCCCCAGGACAGTTCCTTACTTCTCTCTTGCGGGTTCACCGCAACCTTCGCTGGGGTGACGGGGTCGGCCTCCTGCACTCTCTGCAAGCGCTCACACTCATCCTGCCTCTTCTCTCTCAAGGCTCTCAGCCTGCGATTTCTCTGGGGCTGCAGTCCATAACCTCTCCCGCTCCTAAAGTCACTGCAAAGAGCTAACACTTGTAAATGTTAAAAAGACGGAGAACCAGTAGAAATTCTGCACTTGGTGCCTCCACAAGGAAATGACTGTCAGTTCCAGATTGCCTAGCAAAGAACTGCAATAAATTCAAGCTTATGTAATATGTTTTCAAGGGACGAGGACTTATAGAAACCACAAGCAGCCGAAAGTGACAAAAATCCTGGCAGAAAAGGCCTTGCAGAGCTTGGTGTGCATCAGCATTATGGGAACTGGGGCCTCGGGGAGCAGTGATCTGAGGATTTATTTACCTGGCTGGGAAAGCCAGAGAGAACATCGTTTTTGCTGAGCCAGATCCTTGCTGGGGAAAAACCAATGTGCCGTACAAACTCCTGAACACTCTCACCCTGACCACGGCGGGCCAGGGGTTAAGGCCAGATCTTGGTCCCTCTGCCAAGCATCCAACACTAGATGGAAGTTTCTTTGTGGAAAAGAAAAAAAATCCAATGTATACTCCAATACTCTATAGTAAAGGGTCCTGCACCCAGAGTGTTGTTCGCTTAAAAAAAGTTTTTTTTTTTTTTTTAAAGATTTTATTTATTTATTTACTTATTTGAGAGAGAGAGAAACAGCATGAGAGGGGATAGGGTCAGAGGGAGAAGCAGGCTCCCCGCCGAGCTGGGAGCCCGATGCGGGACTCGATCCCAGGACTCCGGGATCATGACCTGAGCCGAAGGCAGTCGCTTAACCAACCGAGCCACCCAGGAGCCCCGCTTAAAAAAAGTTTTAATGGGTGTGTGAAACTGACGGTGTCGGGGTGTGGCCTGACATGGCCATCACCACCTCAACCACAGTGCAGACTGTCTCGTGTGTAGAACACAAGAAACAAAAGACGAAAAAAACGAAACAAAACCCAAACCAAGCCAAACAAAAAAACAACCAAACAAAAACCTCAAAAACAACAAATCTGAGTGACTGACTTTGAAAGTGGGCCAAACCTTCTGTCTCTGTACTTCTGATGTTATTTTTATCAAGAAGGAAACTAAATAGTGAGGTGAAAGATACGAATATTAACAGCGTGGGTTTGTCTGTACACCAGCGACTGTCAGAGACACGGCTGGCCGCCCACCTAGCCTCGTCCTCTGACCGGCGCATGCTGCTCTGACAGCCATGACATTAGGCCCTCCTCTGGTCCCCGGAGCCCACGTTGCTCATGGCGGGGAGGGGCGGGAGGCCAGGCCAGGAGTGCCAGGGAGTGGAAGCCCTCCTCCCCGGCAGCCCTCCCACAGTGACTGACAAGTGGGTTTGGCCCAGTTGTTAGGGGAAAATGAAGCCTACGATGAGGAATTGGTTGCAATAATTAATTATGGCCTTTCATAAAGACAGAAAAATGTTGGAGACTCTGCATCTCTATTCTTTTCATCTTCTTAAAAGAAACAGAGGATGCAAATGGACAAAGAATAGTGATCAAGTGTCCGTTCAGAGTTCTAAAGACGGGTTAGGAAGAATATACAAGTTCCTCTGATCATACACTTTCCAAGGAGCCCACCTTTATGAGAATAAAACGCTTAAGAAAAGGGACTAACTGATGCCTTTGATTACTTTTTTCTTCTTTGTTTTATAGGAAACAGTTGCTTAGAAATATCTATGGTGCTGGTCAAATGATTCAATTCTAAAATCAGGCCTACGTATACTAATAAGGTAAATGCCAGACGCAGTCCCTGCACTGTTTCATTAACAAATTATGGCATAAGCTTTATGACTGCGACTTCTAAATCTTTATTCATTTATTAAAATAAGGGAAGAATGAATCCAGGACACTTTTCCACCTTGACCTCACCTTTAAATAAATTTAGTTCAATAAATGTGTCCTATGTATAAATTTAGGGTAAGGAGATTCACGGCTTATAGACATAAGTAAGCGTGTTTAATTCATCTCTTAAGGGGATGAGCCTCAAACAGAAATGACTGAAATGCAGAGTAAAGGGAATGCCATGGATTTTAAGAAGTGGTATCATCTGGTTGGGAGAACAAGGTAATTTGAAAGACAGAACAGATGTTAAATAAATATTGACTGAGTGGATGAATACAGAAGTTAGCATATAAATGCCACAAACACAGTATATTAAGATCAGTTTGAGACTTGTAAATGATGAGAGTTTGGCCTTTAACCCACAATCCAATTTTATGTGAATCCTTTATGTATCAGTGGTTTATAGAGCATTCAGGGGTCTTTCCAGATGAGGGCTGCTGTGTATTACCTCAAACTATTATTACGAAGCCGCCATCATGACACTGAACACTGTCTTCAAGCTAGAGACTTGCAATGGCACGCCTGAATATGAATGGTTTTGGTTTTCCTTTTACTTTGATTTTACAAGTCAGCTGGAAATTCCTCTCCCATCTGTTATCATGTTCCAGAGAATTCCGAGACATGAGCACAACAGTTTGGCATTTGGTGGTGTTGGGGACACGATGCCCAGTCAACGTTGGGGACCTCCTGTCACTCTCTCTAATCCCAAACCCCCAGATGTCTCTCGAATGTTGATTTTTCAGGATGCTTCGAAATATTTTATTATAGATAAAAACATGAGCTTTAGCTTGTTTAGTTTGTTTAGTTTACCTCAGTTTCAGCAAAAGAAAAACATAAGGCAAAGGGCTTTTGCAAATGAACTGCAGTTACAGCCTCATGAGAAAACAGCAGAACTTTTCCTTCTGGGGGTGTGATTCACAGACAGGGAGAGGAAAATAAAGAACCCCAGAACCAAAGGAATGAGGCTACTTAGTGTGAGAAGAGATTCACGGAGAAGACGGAAGGAGAGTGCTCATCAGATGTCTTAAGTGGAAGGGGTACATTCACACACACACGTACATGTACACAGATGTAGTCTTTTTTCTTCTACCTTGGAGATGTTAGAAATTATAAAAGTTTCTAATTAGGACAAACTCATTTTTAGGGAAAAGGGAGAGGAAGAGAGTTGCCCATAAAGGGATGGCTGCCTCTCAAAGCAGTGATGTGATCTCTCCATGGAAGCTCCCAGCAGGGCTGCAGACTTCCAGCAGAGGATGTTGGGGTAGCGTCCTTCTCAAGACTTGAAGTCCTCGGGGCGCCTGGGTGGCTCATTTGGTTGAGTGACTGCCTTCGGCTCAGGTCATGATCCTGGAGTCCCGGGATCGAGTCCCACATCGGGCTCCCAGCTCGGCAGGGAGTCTGCTTCTCCCTCTGACCCTCCTCCCTCTCATGCTCTCTGTATCTCATTCTTTCTGTCTCAAATAAATAAATAAAATCTTTAAAAAAAAAAAAGACTTGAAGTCCTTTGTCTGTACACCAGCGACTGTCAGAGACACGGCTGGCCGCCCACCTAGCCTCGTCCTCTGACCGGCGCATGCTGCTCTGACGGCCATGACATTAGGCCCTCCTCTGGTCCCCGGAGCCCACGTTGCTCATGGCGGGGAGGGACGGGAGGCCAGGAGTGCCAGGGAGTGGAAGCCCTCCTCCCCGGCAGCCCTCCCACAGTGACTGACGGGAGCTGGTGCATAAATACTTCGATGCCATTGCCACTCAGGATTCTGACATGTGTGTTCTATTTACACTAATTTCAAATGACATTTACAATAATCCTCCAGTAATTTACATTAATTTCAAATGAGATTAAGCCTCAGTCACCCACCACACGGTAATTTTGGGGATAAATACACCTTTAATTGACTGCCTTTCTCCACTGCTCTTCCAGTGTGTTCTTCACCTCCCAAACTGACTGATTACACATAAATCCTGGTCTTAAGGTCTGCTTCTGCGGAAACCAAACTAAAACAGTCTCCATATTAAAAAAAAAAAAAATGACCAATGTGGCAGGAAAATTAATAAGGGTACAAAACACTTTTGTTGGCTAGCTGTCCCAAGCTTTTCATCGCTGTAATGTAACACACATACGTCATATTCTGAGTCCCTAATCTCTGTGCGTAGTCAAAGACTCAAGTTGCATGAAACACCATGCTTTTATTTGGCTAGCTAAATTTGGTGGAAAAGGTTTAATCTCTCATATAGGGAAATAGGAATGAATCATTATCTTTATTTAATACCTTCTTTTTATTCCTGACATATGAGTTTTCCCCTTCATACTGTCTTTATATACCTTAAGGACAACCATTCATAGTACTGGTCTCTTTCTTTGACTATATTCCAAATGTTAAAAAAAAATCCTTCAGTTTCATCCTTTCAGAACAAAGATGGTAGATCGCTTTCTTTACACCTCTCTGCACTGAGAACCCTATAAGTGATGTGATTTGAATGGGGTTGTAGAACGAGTGAAAACTAAGTGTTGAAATTCAGGTGTTTATTTCCTGCTTCAGGACACCTCATCTCATCATGGTAACTGCCAAGGGCTATAGAAAAGCACGGCGTAGAGCATATCCTTCTGTCTGCCTATTACAGTGGTTCCAAAATGCGACGTCCACAGAGCTTGAATAATATTATGATTCTCATCATGCTAACGATGACCATCTCTTAGCAAAGATCCATTCTGATTTAATAGCATTTTTTTAAAAGATTTTATTTATTTATTTGAGAGAGAGAATGAGATAGAGAGAGCATGAGAGGGGGGAGGGTCAGAGGGAGAAGCAAGCTCCCTGCTCGTGCGGGACTCGATCCTGGGACTCCAGGATCATGACCTGAGCCGAAGGCAGTCGCTTAACCGACTGAGCCACCCAGGCGCCCTGATTTAATAGCATTTTAATTCAGTGATTGGAAATATTTGCAAAGAGGCACAGAAGGTTCTATGGAATTTGTGATTATGAATGTGAAACACACATAATAGCTTGAAAGAGCCAGTGGGCACCATGCTCTTCTTTAATTAAAGAGATATTTTGTAAGAAGCAATATAAAAAATAATTCTAATGAGATGTAGGTGGAGGAGGTAATTCTTTGCTTTTTCATAAACAAACACATTAAATAAGTACAGTCATTAAGTAATGAAGCTGGGAATCCAGCCCAGATGTTTTTACTATAATTTTTGTACTTTTTTTTTTTTTTAACTATACCCTGTTGCCTTCTTGAGTCCATAGCAATCAGAAAAATGACTTAATTTTGACCAATTTTTATACATCTTTCATAAGAGGAAAATGAATAACAGCTATTTATGACAATGACATTCTTTATCACATTAGAGAGTTGATGAATGCCAAACGTGTTGATGAGAAAAATCAGCTTTTTCATAATGAAACAAAAATTCCTTTTCTTCAAATAATCTCCTGTCTGAACATATTGCTTATTTGAATAACATCATATATGCAAGGTTTTCCTAGTCCCATTCTGCAGCAGACTGGGACACAGCCACACAGATGGAGAGCGATCAGGTAAAACTTAACATATCCAAGTTTAGGTTTGCAAGTTCTTCATATATCCACAATAAAGCCAATTAGCAGGAAAGCTTAAATAACTTGGGTTCAGTTTAGTATAGTTTGTACTTTACCAGGTGTGTATCTAAAATGATAGTTCAGGTATACAATCTACCTTTAATGTAAATCCAACTCAATCCAATAGATAATTCTATTTATAGGACAAGCTCAAAGTGATCAATTAAAGGTTCAACTATGTACAGTACAGTTTTAAGTATATTTTATGGTGTTCTCTTTGAAATAGGAATTCCACAAATGGTTAATTTTCTATTAATCAGAATATTTCATGTACCTATTTGGACATGTCATCAATAGATAAACATCTATTCATGGGTTACAAAGAAAACTTGAGGGCGCTGGTGGGGTTGGTGGTGATGGGGATAAAAGTTACCTTCAAATGTCACGTACTGTCACATGTTTCAAAGGGACAGATAATTATGAGGGGGTGTCTGAATTATATGTCAACTATGTTTGAATATGGCTTGCATAAGCACCCTGTGAAGGCATTGTTTATGGGATGGATGACCTCTAAGATCCACCCAACCTGAGAATCTCTGATTCTATGGCTTTCCAGTGTAGGGAACTGTTGGAGCTACTGGTTCTGGGGGCTCCTGTTAACATAACATGTTCCTACCACTATCCCCTTGATTTTATATTTCTTTTCCTTATCATATTTATTTGAAATATCATCAGAACATTCCTTCCTCCCTCATTTTTCTTAATTCAAAACTTCCTTTATTTTCTTGGACACGTTTTATTTTCCCATTTTTTTCTAGGCAAATAAAATGCAAAGAGGTGACTGCAGAGAGAGAAAGAGAGAGGTTCTGTGGCCACTCTTGCAGGGAACACCAGGTTAAATAAGGTTTGAGGTTGCTTTGCTATAGGAATTTTTAGAGACTTTAATATACTAATGTACACTGAACTCCCAGGAGCCAGATAGAGTATGCAGCTCTAGAGAATGGTTTTAAAAGGTTGTTTAAGGACATCTTTCCTATAGCTTTACTCTGTACTCAGTGCTTTCCTTAACTTTCACACCCATTTCACACTTTAGTTGCTTTAGTGGCATTTTCTCATTTCTCTTCAGTGTCGATCATCTTTACCCACAATAATAAATCAACTAAACCACTTGAGGCGTATTGAAGATATGTTCTGTCCATAATTTTTGTGGCAGCGCTTTGCTATTTAGTAAGGCCAGCTAGTAACTTTTTGGTCATGAGTTCTAAAATTTGCCTGTTTGTAATTCTACTCAACAGATAAAATTGTGGTTAGTTAAATATAGAAGACATAAGACCCCAGAGTCACTCTCTTTACTTTTATTTCAGGAGAATGTTTTCCTGGTCGTTGAGCTTATTTGTTTCGTTCTATTTCCAACAGCTTAGTGCTCCAGAACCACGTTCTTATGAAGTGGATTCAGAGTGAGGACAAAGATGTAAGCAGAGACCCTATCTTCATACACAAATAATATCTTTTCTATGTAAACCCTTTACATTTGTTCAAGTGACTATCTCAGAAATTACTTTAAAAAACAAGCAAATGAAAGTCATAACTAAGAGAAACAAAGCAGGAATAATAGGCCTGTTCCTAATAAACAAGATTCTCCTACTTGGTGTCGGTATGTTGTATGGGCATACCAAGCTCACTGCGTAGCTATTTTATTCCTACAAAGACTATTATCCATAACTAATAATACCGTTAAATTTGCCAAAGGAAATTCCCCTCCCCTTTTTTTAAAACCCCAGTCAGATCAGTTAAACTTCTCAAAATCTTAACAAAAGTAATGGTGACTATGAATCTCTAAATTAAGTACATATCATGGTGCTTGGCAAAGTAGATATTAATAAATACCTTTAAGAATTTCTCATGATCACTACTTGGCATTACACATTTACTTGTTCATTGTATGTCTCCCTCATTAAAATACAGGCTCCATGGAGCAGGGACTTCAGGGGGCTAGGACATTGCCTGGCCTATGATAAGCCCTCAATAAATATCTGTTATGTAGATGTCAAATAAATGAAGTGAAATACTGGTATGCATGAGACACGAAAAATGACGATGAAGAACCAATGCTCACTTGACACACTACTCGTCAGCAATCTGTCCCCCTTTCAGTCCATTCTCTACATTGTCACGAGAATTATTGTTCTTAAAACACAAATTGATCAGATCATGTCTAAAAATACCCAATGGCCTTGAAATGTTATGAGGAATATAAAACTACTTAGGAGACCCCATGGGGCTCTTTGTAATCTGTCTTCAATTTGCCCCGAGCATCTTCTCATTTCCCCTGCACCTGATGTTCCAACCGTATGCATTTGCTTTCCCCAAACATGTGGCTCCATCCCATGGCTCTGCTCTCCCACTGCCATCTGCCTTGAATGCCCTGTCCCAGTGTTTCATCCTGGGAAATTCTGACTCATCTTTCAGCACTGTGCTTTAGTCTTTATTACACCTTTCTGCATGGTGCTACATTATTTGCTTGGGTTCATCGCTTTTCCTTTACATTTGAAATTCCTTCAAGGGATGGATTGCAATTGATTTAACTTTATATACAGTGCTCGGAAATTGGTAGGTATTGAATAAATGTTGAATAAATAAGCAAATGGGTTAACGTTGTGTACATGTGTAAGAAAGGAAAATGGTAGGATGCGGTGGGCAGACTCAAGAAGATGAGTTTCTCTTGTGTTACCTGCAAGATATTTACATTATTACGTCATTATAGTATATTAAAGTATTTGACCTTCAAATTTACATTATAACAATCAGCTGAAATAACCACAAAATTAATTATAAGAATAGAATTAAAGACATATTTTTCCAGTATATATTGTGGTGGTTGTAAAGGAAAAGACATAGGGTAAGTATAGAGACAATGTAAACCTGGACTTGGAAGAACATAACAATCACTGGGTATATATGTGACTCTGGGGGAAAGAAAAAAAAAACCTTAGAAAAATAAAAATTCACTATGTACAATCTTGATTTTTCTTCCATTTACCAGTGATCATGTGGACCTTACTCTTTTTTTTTTTTTTTTGTAAAAATGACACCATTTTAATTTCGTTCCATAATCTGATCTTAAATTTGGCACTAGCTGTGTTCAGAGAAAATCTAGATGATCACTAGGGAAGTTGTGTACAATCATGAGGAGGATTCAGAATGGATTTGTGTTACTACCTTTCTAACTAAATCACAGTGATTAAAAAGATGCATCACTTCATTCATTAGCAGGAAGTGCACTCTATTACTGAACTGCTTAAACACTCCAGATTTTATAAAGGGCGGTTATATTTATGTTTACAAGACCCAGAAGAGTGTCCTCAAAGGTATTGTTGGTTGCACTGCTTCCTTTTTGTTAATTTCCCTGTCTTTTAAACATTTGAAGAGTAGATGCAAAATTCTAATGAAATAAATTATGAAGTTATCCTCTATTTTCTACTTAATGAGGAATATTACTTGCCTTTCTCTAAACCATAGTAGATAAGTCTATGCAGCTGCTTTCTACTTAAGGCTAGAAAAACTAACTTATTTCTCTAAAATTATCAAGCAGATTGTCCTTTACCTTTTTTTAAAAGAAACTGAGTTTTTGAATGTTTGTGTCAACAACAATAATGGAAACTATTCCAAGAAGTGCTCTTGGAGCATCAACTAAAACAAATTTAGTTGAACACAATCAATGCCTAGAATTTACAATTCTTCCAAGACAAAAGTACTAGCATTCTGACAACCATATTTTCCTTCCTCTTCAAAAAACTTCCATCCTTTGCTTTCTTTACTTTTCCATTTATTTATTTATTTAATAAGAAAATGAGGAATTCCTGCAACCATGGTAACGGTTGCTAAGAGATAATTAGAGACCCCTTTCTAGCTCCCACCAAATTCCATTTGCACTAGTCTGACTGAGATCTGTAAGGATGTTTCTGTTTTCTATGAAAACAACAAACCCAGTGCATTATAATGGGATTTGCACATTCAAATCAATTCAGCTAAAAAGAAAGATTAAAGAAGTAAAATTCCCCTTTTTAAACACAACCTCACATCTGTTAAATTTCCCCTTACTTTGTTGAAGCTCCTGACTGAGCAGAGCTCCATATGCAAAAGCAGCTTTATGAGGAAGCAAAGCAACAAGCTCTGCCAAGGCTCCAGTGTGGGAAATCGCTGATATGATTGCCTTGCTGTAGTAATTTCTTTCTTTGAGTGCCTGGTGTGTTCCCATTTTCCCATTGCATCTCACTCATTGTTACATTAATATATGGAAATGAAACTCTTGTGCTTTTTCAGCCAATACAACAAACACCAGAAAACCTAGATTTCCCACCATCTTTGGCAGGTGAGGTCTTCTGGACAAGAAAGCTTCAGGTAATTGAGGGCTTCCCTCCAGAACCTTCAAGTGCTGCTGGCTGCTTGCCCTTTAAACACAAAAGAGATTCTTCCTGCCTGTGTCTTCAAATGAAGCTCATTCGGACTTCCATTTATTCGACAATTATTTTTGACCCCCTTTCATATCACTGGGGATATACTGGTAAATGATAAATATAGACCCTGCTCTGAGGGAGATAAGATTTCTGCAACAATGATAGGTAGCTAAACATAATAGGAGGAATCCGTATTCCTGCTACCTCGAGTCTTTGATTAGTGTTCCACTCCAATTTCTGCCTTTGTCCCCTAGCCAATTTTTATCACATAGAAGGAGTCTCCGCCTGCTGAGCTTTTCCAGAACTCTGTGCCTTTGCAGTTGTTTCTGTCTGGAATATCCTTACCCCTCCGCTGTTCTTGGGAAAATACAATGCATTTTCAATGTAAATGTCTGCTTTCCCTGTGAAGCATGTCTGGATTATACTGAGTCACCACATTTCCTGAGTTCCTGACATATGCTGTAAGGGGTCTGACTCTGAAGCCATCAGGAATTGTCTGGCCACTCTGCTCATGTTTCTGAGCCCCCAGCTTGGGTGTAAGCATGCCTGGTGTAGGGGCCACCTTTGCTCATCATTGTGCAGCCCCACCGTGCCTGGAATGATAGCCGGCACACAGGTGTTGAGTGGATGCATTAGGAATCCAGTGCAGGACCGTCCTGTCTCCACTGCTGTCGGAATGCATGCTGCTTCATCCTTCCGTAGACCATCAAATAATCAAAGCTATTCTCTCCAGTGATGAGGCCTCTTCTGTAGTGACTACTTCTCATGACTGAAGCTAGCTTTCCTTGTCTCCGTGCTTCTTTTTGTCTCCTCTGGCTCTTATACTTTTGTTTTTGAGGATTTTTTTTTTTGGGGGGGGGGCGTTCTTAGTGTGAAAAAAAAATGACCCTATGTCATCAGCCAGGAAAGAAAATGTTCCTTTCCTTCTAGATAATGACTCAACCACTTAATGGCATGCACAGGCAGGCTCTTTAAGCCTTTGGCTCTTTTCGATGCTTTATTCAAGTCAGAGATGTTTTTGGAAGTAGAGGTGGGTAGAGTTCTAGATTTAGTGCAGTTGCTTATGTTAGAGACATCTGAAAACACGTAAGTGCAGATTCTAGATAAACAGACATTATCTGTTGCCATACATTAGGCAATTTGCCAAAAATCCTGTCTGCACCTGACTTCTCACTTGGGTGGTACTAGCCAGGGAGGAAGCCTTGGACTTAGAATTAAGTTAACTGAAGCCTTGTGCACTTTTCACCACTTGGGTGCAAATGGCCACATTACTGTTTGTGAGAAATTTCCCTCTTTCCAATTGGTTGTGCCCTGAGGCAGGATTACTGGTTTTCTCTGGTGAGGCAATAAACCTCTGAGAGGTCACTCGTGGCTTTTAGGCTTTTTTGATTAATTTGCAAACAGTATGGGAAGGTCACTGGCTTTTGCCAATTATCTGAGAGTCCCATTTTGTCTAATGGAAACCTGAATTTCCCTTTTATAGAGTGGATGGGGGAATATTGCTGAAAGAGGCACCAATTACGTTTGAGGTGTGCGATAAAGAGGCAGTTTGAGATGCCTGTGAGCCAGTTTCTCAGTTCCTTTGTTAAACGGCTCTTTCATCCTGTGAGGTCAGTCCTTGTCATCTTCCCCCCATATGGACTTGGTGAGGCTCACATCCACGCATGGCATGTTCCAGTTCTCTACCGAATGCCTGATACCATGTATTCGGTAAGAACTGCACCGATAACAAAATCCCGAGGCATTATGAGATCCTTGATCACTTTCTACGTACCGTATTTCTAAAGGAAAGAATGCATTTTGGTAGGATTTTAGCAAATGCTTTTGTTTTAAACCTTGGTTAGCCAGAGAAGCGTTCCTAACTAGAACAGAAAATGCATCTGTTTCGCTCATCACTTTATCTTCAGCAGAGCCTGGCGCCACACGTGAAGGGGGCAGTCAATAAATATTCGTAGGATGAATGAATGTACAGAAAGAGCCACCTGACTGAGGTTTTACTCTATGCTTCCTTTCAAGGTGAATCCCATGTGTAAAATTATATACTCCTTCAGGATCAAATGCGATGATCAGGAAGTCTTTACCGGAAACAGCGTTACTCACTTTAGAGTGATCAAGATTTTCTAAGATCATCTTGGTCTAATGCCCCTTATTCAGAGTAAGAAGTAGAATCACAAACATAAAATTATTCCATTTACTTTTTAAAAATAAACAACTGAAGAGTTCTCATCCATTTCTTCAAAAGTGAAAATATTCATCTCTTTGGAAACATTATCATTTTGGGGATATGAGCCAATTGAGCAAAGAAAAGAGGTAAAAGAGAGTACAAGCTACCCCACCACCTGTAT
>NW_027694802.1:0-353 GCF_054177405.1 Leptonychotes weddellii | reverse complement strand
GAGAAAGACAATTATCATATGATTTCACTCATCTGTGGAATTTAAGAAACAAAACAGAGGATCATAGGGGAAGGGAGGGAAAAATAAAATAAGATGAAAGCAGAGAGGGAGACAAACCATAAGAGATTCTTAACCATAGGAAAGAAACTGAGGATTGCTGGAGTGGAGAGGGGTGGGGGGATAGGGTAACTGGGTGATGGGCATTAAGGAGGGTACTTGATGTAATGAGCACTGTGTTACATGAAACTGATGAATCACTGAACTCTACCTCTGAAACTAATAATACACTATATGTTAATTAATTGAATTTAAATAAAACAAAATTAAATTAAAAACTACCTTCTTTCCACTGA
>NW_027694801.1:0-353 GCF_054177405.1 Leptonychotes weddellii | reverse complement strand
ATTTAGTCCCCAACAGAAATGTAAATACCGTGTAAAATATTAAACTTCTGGTATAGACTTTATCTTCATCAGTGACACTGAATACACTTCAGGACCAAGCAGACATTTAGATCCTTTTTCTTTCTTGTCCTTTCACAGCTAATTAATTATCCATTGAACCCATTGAACCCTGTTCAGTCAATTTTTTTTTTTTTTTTTTAAAGATTTTATTTATTTATTTGAGAAAGAGAGAATGAGAGAGAACACATGAGAGGGGATAGGGTCGGAGGGCAAAGCAGACTCCCTGCCGAGCAGGGAGCCCGATGCGGGACTCGATCCCGGGACTCCAGGATCATGACCTGAGCCGAAGGCAG
>NW_027694800.1:0-353 GCF_054177405.1 Leptonychotes weddellii | reverse complement strand
GAAAGGAATAGCAACAACTCTCTGAACAGAAAAGCGACCACTTTCTGGAAGGTAGGACGTGCGGAGAAGTGAATCCGAGGTGATATTCGGGAGGATAGACAGCGGGGGAGGGGCCTCCGTCGGCCGCTTCTGGCAAGTGATAGAACCACGGAGCACAAAATCGGAACTTTTAAAAGTCTGCTCCGCCGAGGGACGTCGCTCTGGTGGCTAAGCGGGGGGTGGAACCCTCCGGGACAGTGTGGTCTCAGGACCCTTGGGGTCACAGAAAGACCGGGGGTGCCTGAGTGCGGCAGAGCTCCCAGGTATCGGAGCAGGGAAGCCGGCTGCAGAGGCAGAGCCCAGGCGCGGGCTCT
>NW_027694799.1:0-353 GCF_054177405.1 Leptonychotes weddellii | reverse complement strand
ATTACCTAAAGTATCCTTAGCAACAAGTACCAATCAGCTTGCCCTGGGTTCACTATTTCTGGGAGACTTTTGCTTGGATACATGTTGGTAGAGCTTCTGGTCCCAGAAGACCCAAGTGAAATGACAGGGAGCAAAGAAACTCAAGACCTGATAGCTTTTATTCAGTAGCTTTCATAGGAAATACCTGATCCAATGGGAAACCATTATCTTGACCATGTTTTGAGACTAAATGGTGGATGGCACTGATGTCTCATATTTCATCTCAGCTTCAGTAGCTCACATGTCTTGTACCTTGGGGAATCATATGAAACTGACTAGAACCCCTTCCCAATGGCGGTGGAAGATGGGGAGAC
>NW_027694798.1:0-353 GCF_054177405.1 Leptonychotes weddellii | reverse complement strand
CCCTCTGCCTGCTGCTCCCCCTGCTTGTGCTCTCTCTCTACCTCTGACAAATAAATAAATAGTTTTTAAAAAAGGAAAAAAAAAAAGAAAAAGAAAATCCAAAAGACTCAAATAAAAACTGTTGGATCTAATCAGTGAATTCAGTAGTTGCTGGATATGAAATCTATATACACAAATCATTTGCATTTTTTTTTTTTTTTAAATAGAGGTGGACCTTTTAAAGAGCCACTTTTTTTTTTTTTAAAGATTTTATTTATTCATGACAGACAGAGAGAGAGGCAGAGGGAGAAGCAGGCTCCCAAGGAGCAGGGAGCCTGATGCGGGACTCAATCCCAGGACTCTGGGATCATGAC
>NW_027694797.1:0-353 GCF_054177405.1 Leptonychotes weddellii | reverse complement strand
TTCCCGAGCCTGGGCTGATTGGGAACGTGGAAGACAAAGTGTTAGGTCCATCAGCTGAAGGCTGGCCCGGAGCCACCGTACGCGGAATGGAGAGCCCACCAGCCTAAAAGGCGAGATTGTCAGGCGTGACAAAGCAGGAATTTTAGCAGGAGAATATTCACAAATTGCAGACCGAGGGGGAAGCGGGGATGTGCATCTTCTCTTCGCAGCTTTGCTCGTTGGGGGGCCGGCCGTCCTTTATTGTTAATATAAAAATCAATATAGCAAGAGGCGAGTCTTTGCTGTGGTAATATTGGTTTCTTTCACCAGGCATGTGGAATTAGATTACTGATAGACGCGCCTCTGCGCCCCCC
>NW_027694796.1:0-353 GCF_054177405.1 Leptonychotes weddellii | reverse complement strand
TTTTTAAAGATTTTATTTATTTATTTGACAGAGAGAGACACAGCGAGAGAGGGAACACAAGCAGGGGGAGTGGGAGAGGGAGAAGCAGGCTCCCTGCAGAGCAGGGAGCCCGATGCGGGACTCGATCCCAGGACCCTGGGATCATGACCTGAGCTGAAGGCAGTCGCTTAACCAACTGAGCCACCCAGGCGCCCGATATACAAGTTCTTATATGATGTACTTGGGTGGAGGGGGCATGAGGGATAGGAATCTGAAGAATAAAGAACCTAGATATTGACCTTGGGATGGCTGCAGTGCATGGTGAGGTGATTTGGCATATAAGAGGCAGATGGATCAGGGGGCGCCTGGGCGGC
>NW_027694795.1:0-353 GCF_054177405.1 Leptonychotes weddellii | reverse complement strand
CGTGCCTCTCGCACCCGCCTGAGCTGACCTCCGTTTTCCCTGGGATGCGATGCCCTTAACACACCCCTCCGCCTTTTCCGCTCCCTCCTTGCTAGTGCCTGTTTGCCTCTGGCCATCCCTTTCTCGCCACGTTTTAGGCCTGCCCTTTGCGAGGAGCCTATCACTGGATGTTGTTGTTTTTTAATTCGAATTTTTTCCTTTTGCTTAGAGAAAACCCATTTGTACTCATTGTCATCATTTCTATTTGGTGATGCTTCTGCATCTTGGTTGATGCTCTTTTGTTTGTTTTCTGATCGGCTGCCTTCTATTCTATTTTGTTTGGGTGGGGGTTTCCCCCCTTTCTTCTGTTGCTT
>NW_027694794.1:0-353 GCF_054177405.1 Leptonychotes weddellii | reverse complement strand
AGCAGGGGCTCAGCCTCTCCTTCCTAAAGTCTTCCCCCCACCCCCACTCTCCAACCTCAGAGTTCACGGTCTGCCCTAAGTGAGGTCCATTTTGGAAACATACACAAAGCTGTGAAGTGTGGGGATCACCCCTTCACCTCTCTTCTGGCACTTAGGGATGGTTCAGATTGATTCAATGGTGGTGATCAGGACTGGGCAGATGGGTGGTAGAATTTTCTCTCTTTCTTTCTTTCTTTCTTTCTTTCTTTCTTTCTTTCTTTCTTTCTTCTTCCTTCCTTCTTTCTTTTCTTTCTTTCTTTCTTTTTCTTTCCTTCCTTCCTTCCTTCTCTTTCTTTCTTTCTCCTTCCTTCCTT
>NW_027694793.1:0-353 GCF_054177405.1 Leptonychotes weddellii | reverse complement strand
GATGAAATGAAGCTTGAGTGGGAGAGAACAGGTTAAAATCAGCTAATTTGGAGTGGTGCTTGGGGCTAGGTTGTTACTCAAGGATATGCCCTTCTCCCCATCCCCACAGCCGTGCACCCACCGAGGGATGAGTCTAGATTCCACAAAGTTGATTACTTGACCTCTCTGGTAGAGGATCGAGGAGGGGGAGGGAATAGGGAGTTGCATCCTGTTGGAGACCATCCTGGGGAAGGGGAGAGCGTCAGGACCAAGGGAATCTATGGGCATGGTCCAGATGCTGTTGGTTCAAGTAATGGGAGAGTGGCTGGGGGAACCCAGTGGAGGGACCTTCCTCAGCAATGCAAACAGCAGAG
>NW_027694792.1:0-6673 GCF_054177405.1 Leptonychotes weddellii | reverse complement strand
CAACCTCTCCAACATTTGTTGTTTCTTGCCTTGTCAATTTTTGCCATTCTAACTGGTGTAAGGTGGTATCTCAATGTGGTTTTGATTTGAATTTCCCTGATGGCTAATGATGATGAACATTTTTTCATGTGTCTGTTAGCCATTTGTATGTCTTCTTTGGAGAAGTGTCTGTTCATGTCTTCTGCCCATTTTTTGACTTGATTATTTGTTTTTTGGGTGCTGAGTTTGAGAAGTTCTTTATAGATCTTGGAAATCAGTGCTTTGTCTGTAGGCCTTCTTTTAATATAGTTTCTTTATTGTTGTTGAACGTGTTAACACTGTCAATGGATCACAAGATCCTTGCGAGTCATCCTTCCTCTTTCTCTCCCCCATCTCCCCCAGGGTGTCTGTGTGGTCTTTGCCTCCCACTCTGCCTGCCAGCTCCCAACTAGTCAGCCAGTGTGTTTGCTTATTTGCATTGCTTTTATTACCCCATGAACAGAAGTAGGTCACCTCCCAGAGACATAGTCTGCCTTCAGCATTGTCTCTTGCTCTTGGCTGCAGGGTGCCTGTCCTTGCTGGTGACGGTCCAGCACACAGAGCGCTATGTCACACTGTTTGCCTCCATTGTCCTTAAATGTGACTACACCACCTCCGCCCAGCTCCAGGATGTCGTGGTGACGTGGCGCTTCAAGTCCTTCTGCAAGGACCCCATCTTTGACTACTACTCTGCATGTGAGTCCCTCCTCCTTCAGCCCACGTACGTCCCTCTGTGAAGCATGGCCATTAGGGCATAGGGCCACAAATCCTTCTGAGAGGGAGCCACAAAGTTCACTTAATGCCGTCCCCTCATTTTATTTTATTTTATTTTTAAAGATTTTATTTATTTATTTGACAGAGAGATCCACAGCGAGAGAGGGAACACAAGCAGGGGAAGTGGGAGAGGGAGAAGCAGGCTTCCCGCGGAGCAGGGATCCCGATGTGGGGCTCGATCCCAGGACCCTGTGATCATGACCTGAGCCGAAGGCAGACGCTTAACGACTGAGCCTCCCAGGCGCCCCTCATCCCCTCATTTTATAGATAAATAAACAACCCAGACAGATGAAGTAACTTATTTGAGGTCACATACTATTTTATTTTAAGATTTGTGTCCTACCTTGTTCTGAAAAGATGTAGGCAGCTCAGACATTAAGTTTTTTAAAAGGCAGTGCCAGTCCTGCCTCCTGGTCCATTCCTGGTTGCATGCCGGCACACTGAGATGAGTATGCAGTCCGCTTCCATTCCCTTTACCACCTGAGGATGTGGGCAAGAAGCCTCCTACATCCCCCAGGACCCTGAGGAGTGGCGTTTGTGAACCTCCCCCCCCCACTGCCACACTCCCTTTTGTGGCCAGCCTTCCTAGTGGCCAATGAAACTCTCCCAGTGAGCGAGATTCCACTGCCCCCAGGGAACACATTTTCAGTGCTGCACAACCCCCCCCCCCACACACACACTTAGCCAAGTCCTACCTCTCAGTAGCAGCTGCCCCACTCATATCAGCTCTCCTCCCTGGAACCAAAGTTCTTTTTAGCTGTCTACCTCTACTCTCTCAAGGAACAAAGGAACCCAGATCCTCACCGTCAGCCCTGGACAATTACCCTTGTAGAGATTTTGAGAGTACAAGTAGACACCGTCTTTGTAGGAAGGAAGTGAGCTTCCAGAGGTGAGGAAAAAGGGGGGAGGCATCAGCTTTACCTCTTTTAGCCCTGACTAATGTCTTACAGTATGAACCCCGATACCTAAATGTCTGAGTCACCCACAGAACCTGGCGTTGTCCCCAAAAGACACATCTCTGAATCAAGGCATGATTTCCAGGGGGTTACTTTTCAAATAAAGTCGGAAGGGAGGAGAGGCCAGGGTAGCAGGCATTTGCCACCAGCAAATGTATTATAAGGGCAGGTGGATGAGCCCTATAGGAGCAGAATCTGGGGTGACCAAAAATGAAGCAAGGGTAGTTGGAATGGGAGACAGGAGCATGGAGCCAGGATTTGGAAATGATGACCTTTGAGAGGGGTCTGGATCTTGCTGCTCAGAGGTTCACTAGTATTACCTGGGAGTTCCTCTGAAATGCAGACTCTCAGATTCTCACTCCAGACCCACAGAATCAGAATCTTCATGTTTAGCAAGATTCCCAGTAGACACATGAGCTCAGGATAAAAATGAGAAGCTTCCCTGCCCCAGGGAACAGTAAGGGCACCTTCCTCCATGGGAATTCCCCATTGCTGTGTGACCTGGCTGTGTCCTCTTTCCTCAGCATACCAGGCGGCTTTATCCCTGGGCCAGGACCCATCCAATGACTGCAACGACAGTCAGCGGGAGGTTCGCATCGTGGCTCAGAGGCGGGGGCAGAATGAGCCCGTGCTGGGGGTGGATTACCGGCAGCGCAAGATCACCATCCAGAACCGTGAGTGCAGGGGAGGCGGCAGGGATCTGGGGGCGGCAAGAGGTGCAGACACCGGGCCTGGGCCTGACTGAGTCATTATGGGGATTTCCCTTTTTCTTTCTTTTTTTTAAAGATTTTATTTATTTCTTTGACAGAGAGATAGCGAGAGCAGGAACACAGCAGGGGGAGTGGGAGAGGGAGAAGCAGGCTTCCCGCCGAGCAGGGAGCCCGATGTGGGACCCGATCCCAGGACCCTGGGATCATGACCTGAGCCGAAGGCAGACGCTTAACGACTGAGCCACCCAGGCACCCTCTTTTTTCTTTTTTTTGGTTTTGTGTTTGTTTGTTTGTTTGTGTGTTTGTTTGAGGAAAGTGCCAGATACATAGAATGCTGTTACCACCATCTGAAGTCACTCCCCTGGAAGTTGCTCTCTAGATGAGAAGATGTCCTACAGCTTTGGCTAAAGGTCTGGGAGTGGGTGGTCTCTTTTGCTTTTTCATGGCTGAGGTGTGGCTCAGGCTTGTTCGCTCCCTCCCATAAATTGCTCTCAGGGCCTGCATGAACCCCAGGCCGCTGAGTTTCCCTCTGGCCACTCCTGTTGTACATGTCTAAAGGGCTTCCAAGTAAATGGCTACCTGAAGACCATCATTGCCCATTGGTAGAGGAAAGAGCATTAGCCTTAGAATCTAAAGACCTGGCTGAGTGTCCTGCTGCTTCCACCTGCTAGCTTGTGGACCAGTAGCAGATGTTTTCCCTGGCCTCTGTTACCTCATCTGAAAGGTGGACATAATGGTCTCTGTGTCTGTACACTGAAGTAAATATCAAATGTGATATCTAAGAGCTATGTGTAAAGCATACTTATTCTTTGTGCCTAGTACAGGGGCTGGTGGTTGGAGCCCTCAGACTCGGGTGTGGGTCCCCATTCTGCACTTATAGGGTATGTGAACCTGGGCAAGTCCCTTCAATTTTTTTAGCCTCAATTTCTACAAAATGGGACTTGCCGTAGTACTACCCATCTCCTGGAGAGCCGTCAGGATTAAGTGAGATGATATGCATAAAGCACTTAGCAAATATTAAGCGTGCAGTGAACTTTAGTTACAATCACTGAGGGCACTTTTGGATGGATGGGCTAGCGCCCCATATTCCTATCTTGTAATCCAGGATGGCCGTGATGGGTTATTGGCACAGAATTCAGAGCCTGTTTCAGTGAGCTTCACATGCTGTGTTAAATAAATATTTGCTGATTAAAAGGGGAAAAAGAAGGGAGAATACATGAAGCAGGCCACTCAGGTACCTGTAGCAACAATGTGAGGAAATCAGTGAATGCTCTATGACCATTTAAAGGGAGCCAATTTAATATTTGCTTCCAAATTTTTGTATAATACTTTGACTGTGATATTTAAGTCTGATTCTTTTACATGTGATCTCTGATTCCCCCAAGCCAGCCCTTAAACTCTCGGCCTTAAGGAACATCTGTCATTTTCTGGTCTCTAGCTACATTCTCAAAGAGTCAGGGTGGTTCTCCTTTTCCCAGAGCCTGCAGAATTAGCCCTCATCTGATTCCAAAGTTTAAAGTCTCTTCAACTGGCAAGCCTCCTTTATAGTTTTTGAAGGATGAAAATCCCCACAGGTGACAGTCCCCACTTTTCTTTTTTTCTAATTCTGAGTAATACCATCCACTATCTCTACTCCCAATCACCCTTGGATCAAACTCTGTTTCTCCCTTACACCCATGGGAAAGCAGTATTTCCCCTTGGTTTTTATTTCTACCTCCATACTTGTCATGACTTCCTGAAGCCCTTGTTTTCCGACACTTTATGCCTGTGTGTGCATCATTTGAGATGACCATGTCAAGTCAGTTCTTGGATTATTTAAAATATCAACATATCTGAATGTCCTCATTACTGTGATATCCCTAAAAAAAATCTTTATGTCTCTAATAAAAATTGGGGCAGATTTTTAATGCACATTAACATTAAGAGAGAATTTCCTCCAAAGCATTTTTACCATTCTTCCAAGTCTGGGGTAAGCTTATTTCTGGGAAAGGTAGTGTGTTTGGAAAATCATGGGTAGGAAAAAAATCGTAGAGCTTGACGTAGAAAGAGAAGGAAACAGAAGTTGAAGTTAGCTCCAGTGGTTCATGACCTTGCATTTTTGTTTCATTTCCTCAATAAATATTTTTTGACAAACAGATAATGAAGAATTATAGATGGGATTGCTAAGTAAGCAGGAGCAAGTCTATAATGCTAAGGGTTTTTAAAAAGGAATTTGAAGTTGTCCCCTGGCACTCTACTGTGGATGAAATAGCAGGGATGTGGAGGCTGTCCTGATGCCCCTGACTAGACTTTAAGCCCTTTTAGGACAGAGATGAGTCTTATTCCTCTGCAGATCTTCCTCAGGGTCTGACATAGAGCTGGACCCACACAAGGTCTTCAGTGAAAATTTGTTGCATTTACTAAACTTGAACATACCATTCATCTATCTTAATGAGGTAGCCCAGCGCTTAGTGCTCATGAAAACTGAAATTCCTTTCTTGAACATCGAGTAACATTTACCCTTAAAATATTGGCATTTCATCCTTGCTTATTCAACTTCATCTTATAAATTGTCCCTCTGAGATCCAGAGGGATCCGTTCACAGCTGGTGAGGAACCCAGGCTGTGGAGTTTTCCACCCCTTAGGAAAGGACATTAGAACTTAGTGGTTAAGAGCACCAGGGTTGCAGCAGAGAGACATGGATTTGAACCTACCTCTGCTACTCATTATTTCTCTGTTCTTAGGCCAGTTTCTTAGCCTCCTAGAGTCTTGGTTTCCTCATCTGAAATGCAGCTGATAAGCATACTTACTGTATCAGGATGGTATCGAGTTTGTGAGTAAGCAAAACCCAAAATATTAGTGACTTAAACAATAAAGAAGTTTATTTCTTCTCAAGTATGAATTTGGAGGTAGATAGTCCAAAATTAGTGTGGTGGCCCTGTTCCATCAAGTCCTCAGGAACAGGCCCAAGCTCCAGCTCACCAAGAAAGTCTTTTTCTTCCTCATGGTCCAAGACAGCAGCCATCACATTTGCTCTCCAGATAACAGAGTAAAAGAAAAGAAGAAGAGAAGGACAAAAATATTCCCAAACTGTTTTAGGAAAGTTCCTGGGAGCCATCATGTGACCCTTCTGCTTGCATTCTGTCCACCAGAACGGAGTTGTGTGTCCATGTCCACCTTTAAGAGAGGATAGGAAATAGTGACTTTATTCTGGTTGGCCACATCCATGACCAAAAGTTATATGACTGTGAGAGAAAGTTGTATCCCTGGGAGGCAATGTAGTGTGTACCTCACCCACTCAGAGAGCTGTGGTGGGAATGAAATGAGGTGATGTCCAAAATCCTTTCAGGGTACCTGGTAGGGCTCAATGAATGGTCAGTTCTACCATCATTGTACTGTTTGGGGAAAGAGGAGGGTCTCAATGAAAGGGCTTTAGGCTTTCCTCTGCACTACGAGGGGCCCTCTTAGGATGTGGAAGGACAGTGCTGGGTCTTTAAGCCATAGGTCAGAAACCAGGGCCCTCTCCTTTAACCCCTGGCACTTTCTCCCTCCCTCCCTGCAGGAGCAGATCTGGTGATTAATGAAGTGATGTGGTGGGACCATGGAGTGTATTATTGCACCATTGAGGCTCCCGGGGACACGTCAGGAGACCCAGATAAGGAGGTGAAGCTCATTGTCCTGCGTAAGTGCTGCTGGAGCTTTCTCTTTAGCCACCCCATCACTGTGACACTTTTACACACAGAAAAAACAAAAAACAAAAAACAGAAGCAAGCAAGCCCAGGCTATTGCTGGATTGCCAACCTCTGAAGGTCCCTTACCAAAGCTAAACTTTTTTTTTTTCCCCCACTATTTGATTGAAGGTAACCTATAGATCAAGAGCTGTATTTATTAGACCTCTAGGATGTTAGACCTGGAAGCATTCCACCGGCATGTTTCGTTAGCTTGCTCTTGGCGTCTCCGCTGCAGACTGGCTGACAGTGATCTTCATCATTCTGGGAGCCCTCCTCCTGCTCCTGCTGATCGGGGTGTGCTGGTGCCAGAGCTGTCCTCAGCATTGCTGCTGCTACATCCGCTGCCCCTGCTGCCCTGCCCGCTGCTGCTGCCCCGAGGAAGGTGAGAGCGGACGGACGAGCACTGGGAGGGGTGCTGCCGCAGGCTCGGACGAGCAGTTGGAGGGGTGCTGCCGCAGGCTCGGACGAGCACTGGGAGGGGTGCTGCCGCAGACTCGGACGAGCA
>NW_027694791.1:0-353 GCF_054177405.1 Leptonychotes weddellii | reverse complement strand
AAAAAAAAAAAAAAAAGAACCGCTGGCTCTGAGCTCGGAGACCCTGGAGGAGCCCATCAACCTTCTGAGCCTGCCATCCTGCAGAAGGCTGAAATTACACGTGAAGGTACATCGTAGGTAGCAAGTGAGCAATAAATAGCTGCCAATGCTTTGGAAAAAAAAAAAAAACCTAGATCTTGTATCTGCTCATAGGACTCAAATTGATATTCCTCAGTTCTTTATTACTCAACACCCTCCCCAGTGCCCTGGAGAATATTGCAAATGCAGATGTGCACACACACACACACACACGTTTATCTTCCACCAGTGTGGGGAGCTTTGGAGTTATGTTCCAAACTCTCCCACGTATTACC
>NW_027694790.1:0-353 GCF_054177405.1 Leptonychotes weddellii | reverse complement strand
TGCGGCGTTCAGAGTTGCCTGCAAAGCAGGAAGTTTCTAAAGGATCGGCGTCATCTGATGGGACATCAGGAGGCCTCTGTGGAGTAGTTTCTGGGGAACCAGAGACAGGAGCTGCCTGTGAAGGTACTTTAGAGAAGCTGGAAGGGCAGTCTTCAGATGAAGAAGGGAGTGGACTGGAAAGTGATTTCTTCAAAATAACACACGAGGATAAGGATAAATCCACAAAAGATGGATGTGATGAATATAGTGAACTTGGGAAACATCCAGATCTGTCCTCTAGTGCTGCAGAACATCAAGGAGTTCTGAAGGGACAGAAATTTTATCAATGTGATGAATGTGGTAAAGCTTTCAAT
>NW_027694789.1:0-353 GCF_054177405.1 Leptonychotes weddellii | reverse complement strand
CGGCTCAGGTCATGATCCCAGGGTCCTGGGATCGAGCCCCGCATCGGGCTCCCTGCTCAGCGAGGAGCCTGCTTCTCCCTCTCCCTCTGCTGCTCCCCCTGCTTGTGCTCTCTCTCTCTCTGTCAAATGAATAAATAAAATCTTAAAAAAAATAATAAAGCACCTAAATATTTTTAGTTTGTGCTACTGAAATCTTCCATATCCTGAGCTTCCTTTTTTTTTGTAGTGTGTTTAAGAAAATCTTTCATGGGACTCTCTTAATTATACTGCGCATGGACTCACATGGGTTCATTAGGGAGAAAGTAATTTAATGGCAACCCCCAAACAATAAGGACTTTAAAACAGACTGGAAA
>NW_027694788.1:0-353 GCF_054177405.1 Leptonychotes weddellii | reverse complement strand
GGGGAACAAAAGAACAATGAAAAACAAAAATCTGTATTTTAAAAGAAAAACAAAGTCCCCTGATCAGCAGATGACATTTCTATGGGGAGCTGAGAGAGCTAGCTAAAACTAAATAATGTCTCATTCACAGTGCCTCTGAATTGGCTTCTTTGAGATTTTAACTTTTTTCCTGATTTTCAGTACAAACTTTTTTTTTTTTAAAGATTTTATTTATTTATTTGAGACAGAGAGAATGAGAGACAGAGAGCATGAGAGGGAGGAGGGTCAGAGGGAGAAGCAGACTCCCTGCCGAGCAGGGAGCCCGATGCGGGACTCGATCCCGGGACTCCAGGATCATGACCTGAGCCGAAGGC
>NW_027694787.1:0-353 GCF_054177405.1 Leptonychotes weddellii | reverse complement strand
TTCTCTCTCCTTCCCTCCCTTCCTCCCTTCCTTCCTTCTTTCCTTCCTCTCCTTTTCTTTCATTCTCTCCTTTTCTTTCTTTTCCTTCCTTCCTTCCTTCCTTCCAAGCTGCCTTTATGGGCTCTCTCCAAAGTATTGAAGTTAATTTTCATTGAAACAACTCTTTTTTTGGCTCATATTTTATAAGTTTACGTATTTTTTAAAAGATTTTATTTATTGGGATGCCTGGGTGGCTCAGTTGGTTAAGCGTCTGCCTTCCGCTTAGGTCATGATTCCAGGGTCCTGGGATCGGGCTCCTTGCTCAGCAGGGAGCCTGCTTCTCCCTCTGCCTGCCCCTCCCCCTGCTTGTGCGC
>NW_027694786.1:0-353 GCF_054177405.1 Leptonychotes weddellii | reverse complement strand
ATAAAATCAGGCAGCGGGCCAGACTAGGCTCCTGGGCCACAGCCAGTGGTCAGAGCCCACCACCTGCCCACCATTACTATTCCGTGGGACGTTCCTGAGGCCTGGACTCCCTTCTGAAATTGTCGCACACACTGACATGGGGGATGGGACACTCTGGGTTTGCATCCTGCTAGCTGTGTGACCCGGGGCAACTGCATACTGGCCCTTAGCTCCTCATCTGTAAAATAGGGATAACGTGTGGATCTTCGTAGGGCTGCAGGGGGGCCCCAGGGGGCTAAGCCCTGCAGAAAGCTTAGCATAGTTTTGGCTCAATCCCCACTGTTCAGGTCGGCAGGTCCCAAGGATGGGAAGAG
>NW_027694785.1:0-353 GCF_054177405.1 Leptonychotes weddellii | reverse complement strand
ACTCAGGTCGTGGTCCCAGGGTCCTGGGATCAAGTCCCGCATCGGGCTCCTTGCTCCGGCGGGAAGCCTGCTTCTCCCTCTCCCACTCCCCCTACTTGTGTTCCCTCTCTCGCTGTGTCTCTCTCTGTCAAATAAATAAATAAATAAATCTTAAAAAAAAAAAATTATTTCATAGATACAGAAAGTAAGGCCTAGGGAGGGAAAACAACTCGTCTAAGCTATATACGTAACCTGTCCTCGGGTCTCCTGATTCTTAGCAGAGAGCAGTCTCCCCTTTGCCTGTCTCCTGCGTGTCAACATGCAGCTGTTGAAACAGAAGTAAACGCAGAGCGTATTTGAACCAGAACCAGGCT
>NW_027694784.1:0-353 GCF_054177405.1 Leptonychotes weddellii | reverse complement strand
TATGGCCTCCATGATTTCTGATGAGAAATCAGCTGTTAAATCTTATTTAAGATCCTTTGTATGAGTGATGAGTTGCTTCTTCTTTGCCAGTTTCTAGATTCTCTTGTTGCCCTTGTTTTTTGACAATTTGATTATGATGTGTTTCTCTATAGATATTTTTTTTTTTTTTAAAGATTTTATTTATTTATTTGAGAGAGAGAGAATGAGAGACAGAGAGCATGAGAGGGAGGAGGGTCAGAGGGAGAAGCAGACTCCCTGCCGAGCAGGGAGCCCGATGCGGGACTCGATCCTGGGACTCCAGGATCATGACCTGAGCCGAAGGCAGTCGCTTAACCAACTGAGCCACCCAGGCG
>NW_027694783.1:0-353 GCF_054177405.1 Leptonychotes weddellii | reverse complement strand
TTCCTGTAGAAATGTTCCCACCCAATAATATGGCACAATATCAAGGTCACGTTGTTCTGGGCTCTCAGAAAACTTCTTATTAACAAGGTCCACCCTCAACTGCTCCAAAATCTCCACACAAGGATTCTGCTTGCCATTGCAGAAAAACAGAATCAAAATAATCTGATCTGACTATTGTTTCCTGAGCCTACAAATTGTTAAACCAGTTTGGTACATGCCAGTTCTAACTTCTTGAAAGTGTGGTTTGTGGTAAGCCAGCACCTACCTACCAAACATGGGCCTTCTTGTACACCAAGGGGAGAGCACCTGTGATTTTGAAACCCTGACATCTGGTCATATATATGTCACAGATG
>NW_027694782.1:0-353 GCF_054177405.1 Leptonychotes weddellii | reverse complement strand
GGAGCTACCTGGGGGGGTAGGGGAGGTCGGAGCAACCTGGGGGGAGTCGAAGCTACCTGGGGGGGTAGGGGAGGTCGGAGCTACCTGCGGGGAGTCGGAGCTACCTGGGGGAGTAGGGGAGGTCGGAGCTACCTGGGGGGAGTCGGAGCTACCTGGGGGGGGTGGGTACAATGAGTGTGTTCTTTGATGAGAGCCAGCCGCCCTCTCCATCTAAGACAGGGAAGGAGTCTTTGTCCCCGTCTCCAGCCCTCCCGTCTCCGATGCCTACCTTCTCCTCAGGGAGGCGCACAGCCAAGTGCAGCCCCAGGTGGCTTCTTGTGCTGGCTTCCCAGAGGCCCAGAAACCCTGCTGCA
>NW_027694781.1:0-6673 GCF_054177405.1 Leptonychotes weddellii | reverse complement strand
AAGGAAGATGTGGTATATATATACAATGGAATATTATGCGTCCATCAAAAGGAATGAGATCTTGCCATTTGCAATGATGTGGATGGAACTGGAGGGTGTTATGCTGAGCGAAATAAGTCCATCAGAAAAAGACATGTATCCTATGACCTCACTGATATGAGGAATTCTTAATCTCAGGAAACAAACTGAGGGTTGCTGGAGTGGGGGGTGGGGTCGGAGAGATGGGGTGGCTGGGTTATAAACACTGGAGAGGGTATGTACTATGGTGAGTGCAGTGAATTGTGCAAGACTGTTGAATCACAGACCTGTACCTGTGAAACAAAGAATACATTATATGTTAAAAAAAAAAAAGAAGAAGAAGAAAATAGCAGGAAGGGAAAAAGGAAGGGGGAGAAATCGGAGGGGGAGAAGAACCATGAGAGATGATGGACTCTGAAAAACAAACTGAGGGTTCTAGTGGGGATAGGGGTGGGAGGATGGGTTAGCCTTGTGATGGGTATTAAAGAGGGCACGTTCTGCATGGAGCACTGGGTGTTATGCACAAACAATGAATCATGGAATACTACATCAAAAACTAATGATGTAATGTATGGTGATTAACATAACAATAAAAAAATTTTTTAAAAATGATAATGAAAAAAAAAAAAGAATATCAGGAAACCTCAGAGGACTCCCAATCAATTCATATATATTCTTTAGTTCTTTTAAGAAAGTATGAAAATGATAAATATATTATGGGATTTCAGTGCTCATGGTAAATAGTGATATACGAAATAAAATAATTTTTTCCTTCAGAGGTACAAGAGCAGAAGCTATCAGATGGTCAAGGACATTATTCCTATCTCCGTCATCTCAGAGAATAAAATTCTTGCCCAAATGATATCCAGAAAGACAGGTGGCAGTGAACTGGAACTGGATGCGGTATTTAGTTGCTAGGTGGCCTGGGGACATTGTTAAGGATGCACTGACTCTTGTCTCCCCGAGGATTCCATGCTGCTCTACCTGCTAAAATTTATGGACAGTATTACTCAACCCAATGCCAAGAGAGGACAGGATGAGGAACAGAGGATCAAAAAGAAGAAAAGAAGTCTTTTTTTTGGTGTCAGATGTGAAAAAAAAAGAATTCTACTGTAACAATATCAATTCTTCTGCAGCTATTTATATAGCTGCATTCCTAGAATGTAACTATTTCTTGCTGTGTTTCTCTGAACAACCTCTACATGATTGGAGTGAGCACAGTATCTGGTTAACCTGCTATTTTATTGCAAGTGATTTACCTATAGAGATGATGCTACTTACCTTCAGTTATGAGGAACAAAATTTGAAGAGTGGGTTGGATTAGAAGAGTTGAAAAAGAATGGAATGATTTAGCACAAGAAGGAAGTTGGCTATAAGTACATAACTAGGGCATCTCAGGAAGTCTCCATGAATGGCAAGCAGAAATGATTATCGATGGAGCAGCAATGGAGATTAAACCAGCTGACCTCTAAGGTACCATCCAACCTGGAGAGCTAAGCACCAAAGACCTGTGTTAAAAGAACATGGCCAACTACAGAGCCAACTTGAAGGGGCTCCCATAAATCAAAAATGGGACAATTTGAACATCAGAAAGAATAAGAGCTGCAATAGATTGAAATTCATGCACCTTTTTTTTTAAAGGTTTATTTATTTATTTTAAAGAGAGAGAGAGGGTGGGAGGGGCAGAGGGAGAGGGAGAACTCCATGTTGACCATGGGGCCCAACCTGGGCCTCAATCCCACAACCCCGAGATCACAACCTGAGCTGAAACCAAGAGTCAGACGCTTAACCAAATGCACCACCCAGGCGCTTCCATCAACTGTTTTTAAATTCATGAATGTTAAATGGTTACAAGAGGAAAAACACCTAATTGGTCAATTTAGGATGATTATTTTGAAATCCACCGCTTTGAAAACTAGTTAAGTAAAGAGAGAATCAAACATTTATCCTCAGAGTAACAAAATAGTTAATCAGAGGAGGCTTCTCCTTGAAGAATTATTTCAGCTAATAAATTGGAGAATGATAGGATCATCACCATTTGCAATGATCTAGGCAATGATCATCAATGACCGCTCACATCACAAGACAACAGCTTTTATATATCTCCTGATGGAAGTACATTAACATCCCTTATCAAATACTCTTCACATACACATGCACACACACACAAAAACCAGAGTCTGATTAAACCTTTAAATTTAACTAGTAATTTATAGGAAACAGAGTGGGAAAAGAAATATGGTAAATGGGACACAATGAGAAAAATCCAACTGTAAGAAAATGCTTAGGATAAATTACTCCATTTCTTTAATAATTGAAAGGAAAAAGGAAGAGACAGGGAGGCCTTTAGATTAAAAGAGACTTAAGAGACATATAAATCCAATTGCAATGTATGTGTCTTAACATCCTGAATCAAACAATCAAACTCTAAAAAGACTATTTTGTTAATAAATTTAGCAAATGTGAACATGGGGCACCTGGGCGATGCATTCAGTTAAGCATGCAAGTCTTGGTTTTGGCTTGGGTCATGATCTCAGGGTTGTGAGATTGAGCCCCACATCGGGCTCTGCACTCACTGCAGAGTCTGCTTGAAATTCTCTTTCCCTCTCCTTCTGCCCCTCCCACTCATGCTCTTTCTCTCTCTCTAAAACAAGTAAATCTTTAAAAAAAGAAATCTAGCAAATGGGAACATTAATAGGATATGTCACGATATTAATAATTCTCTGGTTTTTGTATGATAATAGTATTGTTTCACATACCTTAAAATGTCTGCTTTTTACAGATACATTCAGAAATACTATAAATTAAATGATATGCTCTCTGGGATTTGTTTCAAAATAATGTAGGAGAATTACGGAGGTAGAAATGGGGGTAAAAGTGAAATAAGATTGTGCATTGTCAATTACTGAAGATGGATGATGTATATACAGGAGGGGGTAAGCATATGCTTGAGAGAGAAAGAGAAAGACTGAGATAAAAGGATGTGGCCATCTTCTAGGCCATGCTACCACAATGGAACAGAGGCCCCAAATAAACAAAACCATAACTTCTTGGGCCCCGCTTAAAAGACTTAAATGCAATTAGAATGTCATCAAAGAGTACAGAATAGAAAGAGAGAGATGAAAGGGACACAACAAGAACAGAGGCATTTTCAGAAGTGTAGGGGACTGGAGCACCTGGGTGGCTTCATCAGTTGAGCGTCTGACTCTTGGTTTTGGCTCAGGTTATGATCTCAGGGTTGTGAGATAGAGCTCCACATTGGGCTCCATGATCAGTGGGGAGTCTGCTTGAGATTCTCTCCCTCCCCTTCTGCTCCTCCCCCTCTTTGTGCATTCTCTCTCTCTCAAATAAATAAATAAGTAAATAATCTAAAATTAAGAAAAAAGAAGTATAGGGGACTGAGGAAAATCATATTTTTAATTTCACCAGACTTAAATTTTATTTTTACAATAAAGGCATAATGGTGTTTTAAAAACAGAGGGTGTTATTGTTATTATTATTATTATTATTATTACTGCATGTACAGAGGGTTGATAAAAGGCATCCATATAAAACCTATAGCTAACATCATACTTAATGTTCAAAGACTGAATGCTGTTCCCCCTAGGTCAGATCAAGGCAAGAGTGTACACTCTCATACTCCTATTCGACACAGCACTAGAAGTCTTAGGCTGTGCTATAAGAGAAGGTAAATAAAAGGCATACTTCTGGAAAGGAAGAAATAAATTTGTCCCTATTCTTAGATGACGTGATTGTCTATGTAAAAAATCCAGGGGAAGGGGGCGGAACAAGATGCCAGAGGAGTAGGAGACCTGGATTTCATCTGGTCCCAGGAATTCAGCTGGATAGGAATCAAACCATTCAGAACACCTATATACTCAACAGGAGATTGAAGAAAAGAATAGCAACAACTCTGAACAGAAAAGCGACCACTTTCTGGAAGGTAGGATGTGCAGAGAAGTGAATCCGAGGCAATATTTGGGAGGATAGAAGGTGGGGGAGGGGGTTCCATCCACCGCTTCTGGCAAGTGATAGAGCAGTGGAGCACAAAATCGGAACTTCTAGAAGTCAGCTCCGCTGAGGGATGTTGCTCCAGTGGCTAAGCAGAAGATGGAACCTTCATGGGACAGTGTGGTCTCAGGACCCTCAGGGTCACAGAGGGACCAGGGGTGCCTGAGTGCAGCAGAGCTCCGGGTTTTGGAGCGTGGAAGCCAGCTGCAGAGATGGAGCCGAGGAGTGGGCTCTCAGCTCAGGGTTGCCATAAACCGTGATCCATGGCAGTCAGGCCACTGCTCTTCCAGCAGGGACCCAACAAGTGGCAGATCCGGGGAGACTCCCCTTCCTACCCCGGGATGAGCGGCATGGGAGCACACTGCAGGGATCTGCTGGGTTTGGAGATTCCACACCAAATCGGGTGCCAGAGATAGAAATGCTCGGTCACAGGCCGGGTGACCACAGAGTGCGGCCGGAGACCAGGGAGATGGGAGTGACTGACTGCTTTTCTCTGGGGCTCACTGAGGAGCCGGGCCCCGAGTTCTCAGCTCCTCCAGGGTGGAGACTGGGAGTCTGCCATTTCCACTCTCAGCCTCCAAAGCTGTACGGAAAGCTTGCAGGGAACAAAAGCTCCCGAGAGCAAACCCGAGCAGATTACTTAGCCCGGACCAGCAGGGCAGGGCAATTCCACCTCCGGCAAAGACATTTGGGAACCACGGCAACAGGCCCCTCCCCCAGAAGATCAGCAAGAACAGTCAGCCAAGACCAAGTTTACCAATCAATGAGAATGGCAGAACTCCAGCACTACGGAAATACTGCACATAAAATTCATGCCTTTTTTACCATGATTCTTTAGTCTTTCAAAGTTTTTTTTTTTTTTGACTTCCTTTTTCTTTTTTTCTTTTTTGAATTTTTCTTTTTCCCTTTTTCAACCAACATCTTATTAATCCCTTTTTAAAAAACATTTTATTTTTCATTGTTAGAGTCATATTCTATCCCTTCATAGTAATTACCCTTATTTTTGGCATATATATATATATATAAGTTGTTCTCTCTTTAAAATTTTGAGATACAGTTTCTTCTAACAAATCAAAATATACCCTAAATCTCCAGTGTATGGCTTTGTTCTAGTCTCCTCCCTGATCACAATCTCTCCCTTTTTTTTCTTTGTTTTTAAATCCTCTTCTTTCTCTTTTCAACTTATCAATTCCTTTTATAAGACCTTTTATAATGTTCATCTTTACAGTCATATTCCATCCCTTCATCGTATTAACCCTTATTTTTGTAAATATATAAGGTTTTTTTTCTTTAAAATTTTTGGAGGCACTTTCTTCTAACAGACCAAAATACACCCAAAATCTAGTGTGGGGCACTGATCTATGCACCAGCCTGATCATATTTGATCATATTCTGGGTTTTTTTTTTGGTTTTGTTCTGTTTTTTGTTGTTGTTGTTTTTATCCTTTTCTTTTTCTTTTTCTTTTTTCTTTCTTTCCCTTTCTTTTCTCCTGGATTCAGGTATTTTCTGATTTGCTTAGGGTATATTTTCTGGGGACGTTGTTGCATTTTGTTCTCTCATTCATCTATTCTCCTCTGGACAATATGACAAGATGGAAAAAAATCACTTCAACGAAAAGAACAAGAGGTAGTACTGACTCAATACGGACATTAGTATGATGTCGGAACTAGAGTTCAGAATGACAATTATTAAGATACTAGCTGGGCTTGAAAAAAGCATGCAAGTTATTAGAGAAACCCCTTCTGGAGAAATAAAAGAACTAAAATCTAACCAGGTTGAAATAAAAAAGGCTAGATTAATGAGGTGCAATCAAAAATGGGGGTGCTAACTGCTAGGATAAATGAGGCAGAAGAGAGAATCAGTGATATAGAAGACCAAATGATGGAAAATAAAGAAGCTGAGAAAAAAGAGATAAACAAGTATTGGATCATGAGGGCAGAAATCGAGGGATAAGAGATACCATAAGACAAAACAACATTAGAATAATTGGGAACCCAGAAGAAGAAGAGAGAGAGAGGCGGGCAGAAGGTATATTGGAGTAAATTATAGCAGAGAATGTCCCTAATTTGGGGAAGGAAACAGGCATCAAAATCCAGGAGGCACAGAGAACCTCCATCAAAATTTAAAAAAATAGGTCAACACGCCAACACCTAGTAGTAAAACTTACGAGTCTCAGAGACAAAGAGAAAATCCTGAAAGCAGCTCGGGACAAGAGATATGTAACCTACAATGGTAGAAACATTAGATTGGCAACAGACCTACCACAGAGACCTGGTAGGCCAGAAAGGACTGACAGGATATATCAGAGCACTAAATGAGAAAAATATGCAGCCAAGAATATTATATCCAGCTAGGCTGTCATTGAAAATAGAAAGAGAGATAAAAAGCTCCCAGGACCAACAAAAACTAAAGGAATTTGCAAACACGAAACCAGCCCTACAAGAAATATTGAAAGGGGTCCTCTAAGCAAAGAGAGAGCCTAAAAGCAACATAGACCAGAAAGGAACACAGACAATATACAGTAACAGTCACCTTACAGGCAATACAATGGCACTAAATTCCTATCTTTCAATAGTTACCCTGAATGTAAATGGGCTAAATGCCCCAATCACAGGACACAGGCTATCAGACTGGATTAAAAAGC